>NW_028278905.1:0-138446 GCF_059751315.1 Micrasema longulum | reverse complement strand
CTACTGATTAGTACGATTTCCTGCCATTTATTTTTTTAATATATTTTTTTATAAAAAATAAATATTTAAGTTGTTCCTATGATTTACCCAAATATTCCAATTTTTAGTCCATTTTCAGCGAGTTGAACTCACTATTAGAAAATAGGAATCAAGTTGGGATGGGGTTTGGCTAGCCACGGCACCACTAACCACAACCCGATTCTAAAATAATTATAAAACTATAAATATCAATTCACCCGATGATGGTATTTTTTTTTACCATCCTATAAAATAGGCACATGGGCCGGTGGAGTGGCGAGACCTGCAAAAAGTTACTTATGTAAATAAATAAAAAATATTTTTTCTTTTATATATTCTTGCCTATATTTGTTCTTATGTTTTTGTTGAATTTTTAAAATAAATGAATATTAATATAGGTTTCGGATGCATCCTACTTAAAACCTAGGTTCATCTTCTGGAACGAGCAGTATTTATTTATTTTTTATAAAATTAATAAATTTTTGCATGTTGGTTTAATTGGTGTCCTGACGAAGAGACGGGTACGTCATGGCCGTTCAGATGTACATTGAGATTTCCTGGGTTATAGTTCCGCTTGTCATTCCCACAGCTTGCCGACTTTTCAGATCGCTTTGCAACGTCCATCATCAGGGTTAATGCGATCCGAAATGTCGAGTGAGTGCGGACGCGCCAATGACAGATCAAAGTAAGTTTTACATCTCTTGGAATACCCATAAAATACCTTCGTATAATTTATCGTTATTTTTATTATCTTATAAAATTTACAGAAATATAATTAGTAAAAGGGTGGTTAAATTTGATGGGGGGTGGGGGCTAAATTTCTCACCGTCCATCCACCCTTTAGCTGTTAGACGTTTTACAGCGTCACAAAAATGGCGCTATAAAAATCATTCAGAATAATAATAATGTTTTGAAGTCTTAGAAAATACGCTCACATAAATCTAATTGCAGGGGTGGCCAACTTGATCAAACCCGAGATCTACTTTTTACTGTCCAGTGACCGCGCGATCTACCAATCATGATTTCGCTATCCAGACCTAGCGGTACATAGGGCACTTTACTGGAACTCCAATTGCTGAGTATCTTGATCATGTTTTTTTGGTGGAAGAAAAGGTGGTCTTGCGTTTCCAGTGCCAGTCCAGGGACTAGGAAATATTGATTTGTAAAAACAAATATTTTACGTTTTACATGCTATGTTTTCCACAGAGGGTGGAATACAAACTCTGTTGGCTTATGTATAAGTCACTGAACCACTCTGCTCCGAAACATCTAAGGGAACTATGCATTCCAAATAAACTAGTTTACAGACGTTTTACGTTTGGATCAGCTACATCTACGGCGAGAGGAAAAGTTATTATACCTCTACGCAAACAGCGCACTAAATTCGGTGTACGCGTATTTGCGGTCGCAGGCCTTATGGCATGAAATGCTCTCCCAGCAGAAGTGCGAAACTATGAGAGTGAAGTGATGTTTCGGAAAAAAATTAAAACTCGCTTCTTCTTTAAATCACTTTTATAAATCCGTAGCATGTTAAAACAAAGTTCATTATTTTTACTTAAATTACAAATTTTTTAATTAAATTTATTTATTTATGTTTAAAGCATTAACTTTCTGGTCAAACATTTCAACTAATGTTAGTAAATATTAGTACATATATAATCACTTACCGATTTTTTTAGTCTACCGGTTTCGAGACGTGCCAGTCTCTTCGTCAGGACTCTCACTACACCAACATCCAAATACTAAAATACGCCTCCACCGCCGTAGTATAGTATATAGTATTTCCAAAAATACATAAATCACATGCAGATTTATAGAGATGCGAATGCCACCGTGTGTAAACATGCACTAAGCTTATTTAAAAAAATATTTCATCTTATATTGAAGAATCTACCCCCCTACCAGCTCAATTCCCTACTAATTCTTCTACTTTATAAATATACTACAGTGAAACACTATAAATATATATTTATACTACGGTGATAGTGAAGGTGGTGGTGTATTTTAGTATTTGCATGTTGATGTAGTGAGTGTCCTGACGAAGAGACGGGTACGTCTCGAAACCGGTAGACTTAAAAAGGTCGGTAAGTAGTTATATAGTAATATTTACTAACATTATTTTAAAAAAAGTATGGAATCACTTTGTAAAGCGCCCTTGAGGTATTATATTACGAAAATGGCTCTATATAATTTATACATTAAAAAAATCGAACCTGCCAGGATTCGAACCTCAAGGAGTCGAAAACACTCGCTAAGGGTAACAAAATAAATATTTGCGCTCCCCATTATTTACAAAATTCTTCATATTTGGGGGCCACTCTACGGGTTGTGAATAATTTACTACTTGATAAATGGGAATCAAATTGCGCTAATTGCGAATTCGAACATACTGCGGACCTCTGATCCGCACTCAGTACTGTTTTTTCAACTTTACTATACATTTCATTTGAAAAATAATTTGGTTAAGCATGCAATTTAGATAGCTAAAAAATCTTATAAGTCTTTTCGTAGCCTTTTTTTTTCTTTGCCTTTTAGCGGTCGACTGTCCTAATAGCTACGATCGACGCGTTGGACACCCCTGGTATATTGTATTATGTTGTATGTGTGTGTATGTGAGGGTTATATTTTCTTTCAAAGATTACGACAAAGGTTTATTTAATGTCGCACCACATTGTCCAATATAATAACGGGTCTTTTGTGATCATCCTAGACATATCACACTCGATAGCGTTTTAATATGTATATCCAGGGCAGCGATTACAGAGATATGGCAAGGAATTAAACGATGTTCGTCGATATAGAACTCGAATTTTCTGCCCTAAAATTGGAATGTTTCTATATAAATTATTGTTACATTGTCGGTAGATATGTCGCCGCCAAATAGTTAAATCAGCCACTCAACTGAGCGGCTAGGCTGTTCGTTAAATGCCGGCAGTCTACTGAATGGCTAGGCCGTACCCTTTTTAAAAAATAAATATTAAAAAACAGACAGCAAAATAAGTATAAAATTTTACCCGATTATCTTTTTTACATTGTGTTCTTTGGAATTTTATGACTTACATATACCTCGTTTTTCTGAATTTTTATACTATTGCATCATATTGTATTATAATTTAATCTTATTAATGTTACTATGTATTGTTTTTTTGTAAATTATTATGACTTGACACGGGTACAGCCTAAAAAGTCTCGATAAGTTGGTAAATATTTAAACGAGTGTAATTTTGAATGAATAAATAAATAAAATTGCAAATGTTTTGTACATGCATAATTAATAATAACGTTTCTACCTCTCTAATAGAGTAAAACGGAGTGAGTTCGTTTTACATTCATTTTTATTTATATATGCTGTATATTAAGTATTTGTTGGATTTGGTCATGCCATGTCTTTTTCGGTCTTCCTCTATTTCTGCACTCCTCAACATTCGCAATGTAAATATTTTTAGCCGTTCTTTCGCTGTCCATTCGCTCTACATGTCCAAACCAACGCGTGCATGAAAAGATGTACGAATGTTGAGAAAGTGAGATCTGCATGCAAAGACAGTGTTGTGACGTTCTATCCTCTCTGCCTACCCTTACGGGGGAACGGCGTGATAATCTGTTTGTTTTGTTTTAAAAATTAGTCCATATATTTATGTAAACTATTTCTTCTTCTTTCTCTTATTATTAACGGACATTGTCCATATATACAATTTATAGGGTTTAAATATTACAATAAAAGAATAGTTTAAAACATTTTAAAAAAAGAAAAGGAGCATTGACAAACATAAGGGACATCAAGACAAGATCTGGACTATTTATTTAGTGCTCGTTTAAATCGTTGTAAACTTAAACCAAAAAGTCCAGATCTTGTCTTGAGTTCAAAATACGACAAAAACGGGTCATTGGAGAATTAAAGCCATAGTTTGTTCTATGCTGATCGATGAACAGTAATTCATTGTTTCTCTTCATGCGAGTCGGAATATTGAATTTTACTTGTACCAGTAATGATGGAACATCGATTATACTATTTAGTATGCCGAACAAATATGTGGAATCAATATTAGTACTACGTTTTTGTAGATTAGATACATTTTACATTGACTCTATATCAGCATAAGAATAATTACTTCTCTCTAGTCCAAGCATCCAAGTTACTTTTCGAAGCAAACGGTGTTGGACTGATTCAATGTGATTAATGCGATTGACATAGAATGGAGACCAGACCACGGAGGCATATTCTAGAAGAGGGCGAACAGCTGAGCAATAAAGAGTTTTGATTGTACATACAACGTATTGGTTTATTTCAGGTGTAGTGGTCTAGACGCTTGACTGACGCACGAATGGTCCTGGGTTCGATTCCTGGTGAGAACACAAATAAAAGTGATTTTTCTCAAGCCTGGGTGTTTTGTGCTTTAATTCACGACTGTTGTGGTGCAAAAAATAATAATACATAAATATGTATGTATGTATGTAAATCTTAATAATAAGTAAATAAATGACGAGTCATAAGCCCCGTAAATGCCTAGACTTCCATATTCCCTTCTCAAAAATGTTTTCCCTCTGTTGCTACAAATTTAGATTTAAATAACTCCCTAGGGAGGAAATCCAGCCAGTCAAACATTTGGACATACTCAAAACATTGTTAAATCTCTATATCCCGTTTTTACAAAGGCTTTTACCTCCGATACTAATCTGCAAATATTTGGGAAACCCCACATCAACGAACATCGGTAAATCTCTAATCGTTTTTTTCTACCGAGGACCTCGTTATTGTTCTTGCCCCAGTTCCCTCGTCCATATTAATGTCTTCATTTCCACCCCTTAACACAACAATGTGACGTCATGAGCACACCCTTCCGAAGGCCGTCGTCGTTCTGACATATTGTTCCGCCCAATCTGGAACATTCCACCAGAAATAATAATTCTGCTATGATTGATGCTGGGTGCTTGGGTTTGCTTTTATCGAAACCCCTCTGGAAAACACCGTAACGAAGGAAATGATGTATGAAAAACAGCTTATGTCATTTTATTTTAAATGTGTGACTTAAATTTTCAGTATTAATTTCGTTATTTTAACCATTGCAAAAAAGCATTTGCTGTGATTTCATTTTAAAGCACTTTTTCAGTTCAGTACAGTACCGAAAATTGGCGTTTATTTTAAGTACATAATAATATGTTCTGTTTGCAAATCATTGAATAAGGTTAAAAATATACAAATCAGCTCAATTATAATATAATTAAAAATATTAGGCACTATCTATTCTCACTAGGCATAGTAAATACTTGTTCTGAGGTAGACAGCATTTAAAATATTAAAAAAATATGTAAAATACAGGAAAAATTTTATTAGATGTCTTAAGATAATGAATACAAAATTGATCAATGTATAAAAATACGATAATCTTACAAAATGTATAAAAATACGATAATCTTACAAAGTTAGAAAGAGTACAACATAAATTCCTTAGATTCATCAATTACAAATTTAATATAGCCGCTGAAAATATTGATTATGATAATTTATTATCTACACTAAATATGTCAACTCTATGTAAAAGAAGAATTATAAATGACTTATTAAATTTATATAAAATAGCAAATGGCGTATTGGACGTCCCGGAATTAACTAGTGTTATCAGCTTGAAAGTACCTCTTCGAAATACTCGGCAGCTAACGTTATTTTTTGAATCTCCTGGCAGTCACAATTATTATTACAATTCACCAATACCTAGACTACACCGGCTAGGTAACGAGCACGGTGAAGTTGATATATTTTGTCTGTCTTTATATAAATATAGGTTAAGTATTCAAAAGGTTATAAATTAATTTATGTAAAATTTCTTAATATTTTTCTTTATTTACTATTTCTTTTTCTCATGTATCTCTTTAATAATGTATAAACTTATATGTATGTATATGTATGCGTGTATGTTTTCATATGTAATTTTTTTAAATATTTTTCTATGTACCATATACCTATGTTGGTACATTTCCTGATTTTTACTTATTATTGTATCTTTTAGCTTTTCTTATGTTATCTATAATTTCAACCAAATTTACATACTCATGTTTCACTGCTGCACTTAAATGTAATTTCTAAAATATGTAAAAGCCCATTGGGCGTGTAAATCAATAAATAAATAAATAAATAAAATTTATCGAACTAACTTACTTTGTGGGTATCCATCATTTTGTTTTTGAAGGAATAACCCGCTGAGCCTCTTTTTTAGAGGCTTGTCCGCAGGTGGGAAAGAAGGAATGTGAAAGGAAGTTAATAAAAATACACCACAACCCCAGACCAATTGAATTTGTATTTTTTGCAACTGGCGGGAATCGAACCCGCGACGCCAGTTTCAGAGTTAGCCGTTTAACCAACTGCGCCACGGCGCTTTTATTATACTCAAATAAAACACAGAAAGTTAAAACAAAAAGAAATCTTAGTTTAAGAGTAGAAGAACACTGGTACGTAAAAAATGCTATTTTTTCCAATTTGCAAACCATCTGATAGAAAGAAGTCGCAATGTTAATGAAGGCACTTGTTTAAATGTTCTACGTATTAAAATAAAACATTAAAATGAGACAACTAAATATAATCTTAAGAAATTGGTCAGTCTCACGGTCCATTAAATAATTATTGCCGATTGGCCTAATTTATTCAGATGTATGTTATCCAGTTCCGCGATTATGATGGGCAGCTAAGGACGTAATACGTGCACCACGACGGAATAGTTGAAGATAAATTCTCTCGAGCGTTTACGAAGATTTACTACCGACCTTTAAGTTCAGATGTAAATGCATCGGTTTATATCCACGCATATCTACGCGTTCAAAGTTACAAAAAAAATACGATTATCTTTAGTAACGATTTATACAATTTTTTAATCGTTTTGAGGTTGGCGCTTATTTTCTTAAAAGGCTATCAAAAATATGAGAGAGAAATAAGTACATTTTGAAAGCAAATTGAATTCTGACAAAACTGTCTGTTTTTAAAACGAACGCCCAGATGCGTGGCTAGATTCTGCTCTATTAATGAATAAGACCATCTAAGCATAAAATGTTGCCACTATAAGAAATAAATTTACTTACTATATTTATTCCATCTGTTTTTCTATGTTCTTGAGTGTACATATCGAGGCGCTAAAGGAGCCGGCTTTGTTATCGCTCGGTAGATAAATACAGACGGTCGTGAAGCATACCGTCTTGGTAAAATCATATAAAATCACGTTAAAGCGAGCATTTTATGCTTGATTTGGGATTTATTGGAGTTTATAAATGCTTTGAAGTAGGCACTTTTTATCACAGAAGCCCATTTAAAATATAAATGAGAACTATTTTAAATTTTAATGAAGTAAGGAACGCGGACAAAATTTTCGAGGACGTTCATTGGTTGGATTTGATCATATGACGTCGAGATGGAAATTTGGTAGAACATATCGAGGTAGGTAGAGATAGAACAGAAGTTTAGTGTACCGTCTCGATATGTGCAGATGAAGATAGCGTTTGTAATCGCGACACAGATGCTAATTCAGAATTTCCTTATAATTTGGAACGATTGCAGAATGTTTGTATACGTTATATCTTTAACCTTCGTAAATTCGAACACATAATCAAATATCGCAAGCAACTACACTGGCTCAATATCAGGCGTAGAAGAAACATTCACATTCTATCACTTCTTCACAATATTTTAAATAATCCCACTTCGCTTGTTTGTCTGAGAGAGCTTTTCCAACCGCTCACTGCATGGGCTAACTTTTCGTTCTAGTAACGAGAAAACCCTTTCAATACCCATTCACCGCTCTATTTTTTTTTACTTCCTCTTTCACAGTAGTAGCTGCTCTATTATGTTATAATCTACCCACTAATATCAGAGTCGCCCCTACTTTATTAACATTCAAATCACTTATGAAATGTCACTTAAATATTTTAGTTTTACCTTTCTCCTCCCTCTTTCCTTCTCTCTTTATCTTCTTAGTATACCGTAGATATTAAGTCATGTGTTGATTCAAAGAAATCACCAGATGAAAGAAATATAGATGTTCAAACATAGGCAGAATGATTAATACTTAACAAACAAACCATCACGTCGTTTATTTTTTAGTAGACAAAGAGGATACCTCGCTTCCTTTACGTTCACATATCTTCTCATACACGCACGCCGATTATTCAGACTTTTGAAATGTCTATCTTCAAGAACTTATTGAATTTGGTTGTGCCATGTCTTCCTCGGTCTTCCTAGTTTTCTGTATCCACCAACACTCGAATCGTAAATCTTTCGCCGTCTATTCGCTCTACATGTCTTAACCAACACGGCACTCCTTTCTTGATTTTATCAGTAATGCTAGTCTTAGCCTTGCATAATGCACAGATCTCGACATTTGTGCACCTATCACACATCGTTTTACCGCACACACGGCTATGACATCGCATTTCGACAGCATTCAGCCTACTTTCATCACTGTTTGTCCAATTCCATACTTCGCTCCCATACATAAGGGCCGGACCCAGAACTCGACTAATGAACGGCTAGTTTTGCCTCCTGCGACAAACATTTAAACCAGCTAATCGCAAGTCATAAGCCCTGTTAATGCGTAGACTTTTATATTCCCTTCTCTAAAATATCCGCTATCTCTGTTGTTATATTTTTATCTTAATAACTGCAAGCATTTGGACAGACTCAAAATAATGTTGATTACGGTGTTTTGGCTACTCGAGTAAATCCAGTGTCAAAGTAGATATTCGATCAATTTCCTTGTAACAGCTGGTGGTTTTTGGCATAGTATACGTACGAGTTCATTTTGATTTTAGTTAGTGTGCGTTTCGTTCCAGAATTTTTATCGTTTGATCGTTTTAATAATTTTGTTTATAGCGTGAGACTCTATCGTTGACATTGTTAAAATAAAAAGTCTTGACGTAATCATTGTGTAACTGGAAGCGAAATAAAAATAAATAAATTAACCACAAACATTTAAAATTATTTATTTTAAGCACTCATTTTGTTTGCTATTAATTTTATACAAATATCTTTTTTTTATATAATGACGTCACTGGTTCATATTTATTATTATTTTTTATTCATAAAAAGTACATGTTTTTGTAAAATTCTAAACATATCTACTTTTACACATCTAGTAAATGTTATCACTGTAACTCTCCAAAAAAAGAAACCTACTCTTGCGCTTGGAGAGTGACTTACACTGTTTTAGTTGTTTATTTATAAGAGTTTATATAATTTTAAATACGAGTACATGAAAAAGAAAAATGATAACATAGAAAATATAAAGAAAACACATAAAACAATAACACATTCATACTAATTAAAATTAA
Organism: Micrasema longulum; assembly: GCF_059751315.1. Taxonomy (NCBI): domain Eukaryota; kingdom Metazoa; phylum Arthropoda; class Insecta; order Trichoptera; family Brachycentridae; genus Micrasema; species Micrasema longulum. The sequence continues at coordinate 129,119 of NW_028278905.1, read as the reverse complement.
ATTAAAATATCAATGAATCAAAATTAAAATATCAATGAACACTTTGTTAACCGGTTATTTCCGAACGGTTTTTGAGCTACTGCGTGATCCCTTATTTTTTATTTATTTTATTAGGTCAACAAACAGTATGTACACAAATATTGCCAATTTCTTTGTGTATTAGTGTAAGACACTCATGCACACACCAAAAAAATTGATTACACTTACTACAATAATTTAAATTATGTTCAATATAAGAAATGTAAAAGAAAACCACTGAACTTTCTGACTAAACCTGTCCAAAAAACATTTTTGAGATGGGAATATTTAAGTCTTGCCATTTACAGGCTTTATGATCTGTCATTGGCAGGATTAAGTAGCCTAAGTCATAAGCCCTGTAAATGCCCAGACGATATTCCCTTCTAAAAAATGTTTTTCTTTTTCTGTTGTAATATGTCAATCTTAATAACTCCCTAGGGGGGGGAATCCAGTCTTTGTCTACATACATTCGTACACTCAAAAAAATGTTGAGTTAATCGTTAAATTTACAGCAAAAAGTAATATCCTTAATAGATTTGTGATCAATTAATTGTAGTATTTTTATTTCATTATTATTTTTGAAAAACCTTTAGTGCTTTTTTATTTTATTTTATTTGGGAAATCAACAGTTCTACATATATATTTATAGTAAACAAACAGATATAGTGTATAAACTCAGAACTAATAACAGAGTTCCAAAAAGTATACAAAGTTAGTAAAGAAAATATATTACATATTAAATAAATACATTTAAGTTTATACATATAAAAATGTTATTTTCATGTACTTTAAATATTTTTAAATAATCAAAGAATTTTTTTTTTAAAGAAATATAAGGTCTAATCATTTTTTTTTTGCACCACAACAGGCCAGGAGGCATAATTACAGTGGTTACATCACAGAGCACCCAGGCTTGAGAAAAATCACATTTTAATTTTTTGTGTTCTCACCGGGAATCGAACCCGGAACCTTCCGTGCGTGAATCCAGCGTTTTGACCACTACACTACGGAGGCCGTTCTGTTCTGTCTTGTCTGGTAAGTGTAGTCATCATGTGCTTTTCCAGGTTGATTGTAAATTAGTCTCTAGTGTAATTTTTCAAAAGGTTAGGTAAGTCATTATGCGGTCCTTAATTTTAAATAGTTTTGAATGCAAAAGTAATTTAATAGTCCTCCAAACCTGTCTTCATGAAGACTTTACATTGTTTTGAAAAAAATAACAAATATTTCACATTTCATTCAAATATTTTTTTCTTCTATCTTAATTTCCTTCAGACAGATTTTGATTTATCTTTTAAAATGTTGTTTGTTATTAAATTACTTTATTTTATGTGTAAGCATATTAAACAATTTTGGCAGAAAAATAGTCTTTGCACCTTCGTCCAAATGTTGTGTTAAAAGAAGAATTATTTTTGGCTGTCCTACGTTTATCTTTGCTTTTTTGATGTTCTAAAGTTGTTGCCTTAATAGGTAATATTTAATACTTCTTATGCATTATTTAGTCATTTACAACCCTAGTGTATCGTCAGCAGGGTTGTAATCAAAACTAACTAATAATTATGAGAATCAGTGTAATTAAATGAAGTGGTCAGGACTGGAAAGGGGGTAATTGATTCGGTTTGTAATTGATGTTAATGAGCTGGACAAATGACGTTTAATTTGGGTTTCGATTGCATTAATTAAGATTAGCTTTGGAAAAAAAAAGACAAATAAGATGGTCTGAAAACCATTACAGCTACAAAATGGTGAATAGTAAACTGTTCACTTCTGTGAGTTGTTAGATACATTTGAGCAATATTGTATTTTTATTGATTTTAATAGGGAAATAGCACATTCTACGAATACCTATAAAATATATGAAATGGATTTAGAATAAATAATTGTATTTTCAAAATCAATATGGATATTGTGGACAAATGTGGAATGTGTTTTTCCATCTCAATGGAAGAAAGCAAACATCACACCCATATTTAAATCTGGATCAAAAAATGACGCAAACAACTATAGGCCAATTTCAATACTATCGACATTCGCTAAATTATTTGAAAAAATTATTTATGAAAAATGATTCCATGCAGTAAAATCCTATATCTGTCCTCAACAACATGGCTTTTTCTCCGGACGCTCGACCGTTACAAACCTTACTTTATTTACAAATGATATTTTAAACACAATGGAAAGTGGTTTCCAAACTGATGCTATATATACTGACTACAGCAAAGCCTTTGACAAAGTTGACCATTCAGTCTTAACACGCAAACTTTTGGCTATAGGTATACATGGTGATCTTCTGCGCTGGCTGATATCATATATTAGTAATCGATGTCAATCGGTAGTAATTGGTGGGTATAAATCTGACTGGGCAGAAATCTCCTCTGGTGTTCCCCAGGGAAGTCTACTCGGTCCCCTATTATTTCTTATATATATAAATGACATTGATGTTTGCTTTCGTTATTCAAAATTTCTTCTTTATGCCGATGATATGAAAATATATGCTAAAGTTAAATCTCAAGAAGATTGCCTAATGATTCAAGACGATCTTAATCGTCTAACTGACTATTGTATTGAAAATAAACTGTTTTTGAATATAAATAAATGTGTCTGTATTACATTCACAAGGAAAAGAAAAATTCTTAATTTTGATTACAAACTAAACAATAATGTACTAATGAGAAAGCACGAAATTAAAGATCTTGGGATTGTTTTAGACTCAAAACTACTTTTTGAATCGCATATCAATAAAATTACCTCCAAAGCATTGAGCATGTTAGGTTTCATAATTCGAATGAGTAAACACTTTGATAATCCAAAGGCCCTTATTTCATTATATTATACATTTGTCAGAAGCCATTTGGAATACGCCTCTCAGATATGGAATCCCCAGTATGCCATATATATAAGTAGAATAGAAAATATTCAAAACAAATTTATAAAGTACCTTAAATACAAAACCGGTATTTCTTATGTATCTACTCTCACTGCCTCCACCTTCCATGGAATAATTTCTCTACAATACCGCAGAGTGTGTGCGGACCAACTACTGCTTTACAAAATTGTGACAGGAATGGTTGACTGTACAGAGCTGCTTGTTTTAATAACAATACATGTGCCAGCCAGGATTTGTAGACGGTACCACCTGTTTCATGTACCAACAAGTAAGACATCGTATGTTAAAAATGCTTTTTTTCGTAGGACTTTTTCAATGTACAATACAAAATTTAAAAATATAGATTATACAAACATCACTCTGTCAGATTTAAAATTTAAACTAAAAATGTATTATGTAACTTAGTAGACATTATAATAATAAATATGTACATCTCCCCCCCCCCTCCTTATCCTCTCTTCAAGCATTTTTGACCTTTTTTGTCCTTATCCCGCCCAATTTACAGTAACTTAATGTTCTTAAAATTAATATTTAAAAAATCTTTGATTATTGAGTACTTGAAAATAACATTTTTATATGTATAAATTGTTTGTATTTATTTGATATGTAATATATATATTCTTTACTAACTTTGTATACTATGTGGAAATCTGTTATTGGTTCTGAGTTTATACACTATATCTGTTTGTTTACTAAAAATATGTATGTAGAACTGTTGATTTCCCTAATAAAATAAAAATAAAATAAAAATAAATAAAAATAAATGTTTTCATACATGAATGTAAAAAAGAAATTCAATAAAAATACGTTCGTAGAAAAATGCGACGTGTTTGGCCTTGGTTGTTGTGATGTCAAGATTCGTGATATTGTTCTACACAAATTTCAATGGCAAGGAACAAATGAACATGAATTAGGGGCGTGGCCAATGAAATATCAGTTTTTGCGGGAATTCAAAAATACAAATTTAAGTATTTTTTATGCTACCAATAATTAGCAAATTTTTTCTTTTAAATATATAATCATCATCATCAATCCCTCTGCGCACCTGATGGTGCATAGGGCACTGCATTGATACATCGGTGGCCTCCGTGGTGTAGTGGTCAAGACGCTTGATTCACGCACGGAAGGTTCCGGGTTCGATTCCCGGTGAGAACACAAAAATTAAAATGTGATTTTTCTCAAGCCTGGGTGCTCTGTGATGTAATTCACCACTGTAATTAGGCCTCCTGGCCTGTTGTAGTGCAAAAAAATAATAATTTATGTAATGTAACACAAATCGCAGTGTATCTTGATTATTTTTTCTTCTTCATGAAGGTAAGATGATCAGTCTTATTTTTCAGGTACCGGTCCGGGCACTTTGAAATATTCTAGTGTAAAAACGCCTTTTTGGAAATCGAACCCGAGACCTCTTGCATGGTAGGCAAACGCGCCAACCACTCCACCGTAAGGCTGAATTCAACGGATATTTATTTTTATTATTTCTGTATGTATGAATTAAGATACTTTATTTTGTAACAGTCATATACAGGGTGTTCATTAAACCCTATCACATCCGAAACCACGATGATCAGTTTGAGCAAAAATATACATTGGCACATTAAAATAATTTTTTAGAACGAAAAAAATAAAAAATAAATAAATGTTAAAAAAAAAGCAAATGGTTGCTTACTTCTGCAGGGGAGAATCTGATACTGCGCCGCGCTCCCCTCACTTCTCCCCTGCAGAAGTAAGCAACCATTTGTTTTTTTAAATATTTTATTTAAAAAAAATCTTTGTTGCAAATATTTTTTTAAATATGCCTATATGTCTTCTTGTCCATACTGATTATTGTGGTTTCGAATGTGACGGGGTTTTAACAACACCCTGTATATGAAATTATAAAATAGAAATTCAGAAATAAAATTTAAATAAAATAAATTAATAATAAAACGGCCCATCAATCAATTGCATTATCGTTCACCTTCTTTTGGTTTGCTTTTTTGAAGTATATTATTTTCTATCTTCCTCTTGCCACTCTTCTCCGCGTGTCTGTAAGCGTAACGGAAGATTGATCCGATTGCAATGTGCACTTGTGACTTGCACATCGGATCAATCTCCAACACGCCCGTAGTTACTGGACGCATCCATGTAGAAATTTAATTTTCTTCCTGCCAAGGAAACCTAGGCTGACTTAAACATGTAGATTTAAAAAAAACCTATTTTAATTTAATTTAAAATGCGATGAGAACGTACAGTGCTTCTGGAAATTGGATTCAAAAAATGTTTTTTTACACGCGGTAGAATTTTTGGCGTTTAGTAGGGAAATATCGCATACTCCGAAAACCTATTAAAATATATGAAATAAATTTAGAATAATTAATTGAATTTTAAAAATCAACATGGATATTGTGGAGAAATGTTTTCATACATAAATGTAAAAAAAAACAATAATTATACGTTCGTAGTAAAACGCGACGTGTTTGGCCTTGTCTGTTGTGACGTCAAGATTCTTGATATTGTTCTGCACAAATTTCAACGGCCACGATCAAGGGGCGTGGCCTATGAAATCACCTTGCAAGAATTCAAAATTACAAATTTAAATGTATTTTTATGCTACTAATAATCAGCAAATTTTGTTTCTACTGAACAGTATTTCATAAACCTGTATTACTTTAAAAGTGTGAAATAAAAAGTGATGTTTACCTATTGTAAGGTAAATTTTCTCTAAAACGTATCAAGAAATGAATAAAAAATATTTTCACTCTTAAATAGGTGCGTTTCACGGTTGCTGTTATCAATATGTATATATTTTGGGTGATCCTGTGTAAGTTGGATACGTTTCAACGTTTCGGCTACCATTGCAGGAGCCATCTCCGGGTTAACTGAGTGTTCTGTACACAAATATGTGTTTTTGTACTAGTAATTTGTACCTTGTCGCAGTCGGCAGCTGACACATTCCGTGTCATTTTTGTAGTGTGTAGTGCCGGGAACCATGTTGAGTTAATTTTCAGCCCATCGGTGGTCTTTGTTTATGTTATTTGGGTGTTTGTGTATTTTAATTATATTTTTATTCGTGCACTATAATTTCTATGTTTATGCACAATCTTTGGTTCGAAGGCGAAAAGATGTCCTGTGTTCTATAAAGTATTTTTCAGGGTGCCCTTGTTAGACACGCTCTTTTATGTCCATTCATAATTTCTTTGCTGTGCGCCCTGTTTGCCCAATGTACACTTTATCACATAAACTGCTTCAGTCTCGTGTGGCTGTGATGTCACACTAGTCTACATACGAGACAATACTTAATATATCTTTTTTTTTTTTTTGAATAATGAAGTTGTTTTTTGTAATCTTCAATGACCATTTTCACACCGGATTAGGAACGAAAAGTTTGCATAACTATGCAGGATTTTTTTTTTTTTTAATATCCTTGCTACACCAAGAATGACGCCATCACAGCAATACATATGTAAAGGAGAGAGCGCGAAGATAGAAGTCATAATAAGAAAGACTTAGACACTGTTCTGTAGCCGGTGTTTGTGTACAAGAGATTTAGTCGGTTATTGAGAGTGATGGGGGATGAACGCATGTAAGTTTACCAATGTATTTATGATTTTAAAATTATTTTGCTATAACAAGGCTAAATAATATGTTAATATTTATAAATTATGGAAAAGGAATTATTAAAAAGTATGTCTCCTTGCTTTGTTTCTCTTCAAATGGCTTAACTTTAAAATATTCCGTCTTTTGCTCGTGGAACACTTTGTTACCAGTCTTTTAAAAGTTTATAAAAATGAACTGCTTTTAATGACGTCCAAAACAAACAAAAACTATTTTTTCCAAGTACCTTAGCCTTGTACATGACACGTAAGGCAAATAATAATAAATACAGGGGTCCAAATATGTATATTAAAAAATAATTACGTCATAAGTTCTTTTGAATCAACCAATGATAGAGTGCTTAGATGTATTTCCGGTTTCCGGAAAGTCAACCTACCAATCAGGGCAGCACACCGAAGAGAACGAGTGACGTCACGCGCCGAGTAATTTAAAAATTACAGAACGTCAAAATATTGTCGCGATGATAAAACGATACATAAAAATGTTTTTTTTAAAATTAATGCATTATCACGTATGGTTAGATTATATTATGTAGAAAGAAATGCTGATATTGATATCTTTAACGATACATTAAAAAAGTCTAGGAGAACTGTAACGCAATTATAAAATCAAATAGTCCCTTATGTTAGTTAGGTAAAATAATTTGTAATAACCTGTTAGTATAATTTATTGTAATTAATTTCATATTAATATAATTTAATACAGCTAGTCCATTAAAACAATGAAATAATATCTACTTTCTTTTTACTTATTTGTGCATGTTGTGTTCATTTATAATTTATGAATAATATCTAAACATATCAAATTGTGATTATTATACCAATGTTGTGTTTTTATTCGTTTGTGAACCATAATAAATAAAAGAAATCGGCTTAGTTTGATAATCTGCTAACAAAAAAAATTACACCGAATTTCCTCGTTGAACCCGAGACCTCTTGAATGATACAAACGCGCTGACCATCTTACCACGGGGCGGACAAGACATAATTTAGATAGACGCAACTACACTGCCTCAGTATCAAGCATAGACGAAACATTCACATTCAAATTCAAAAACTACTCTTACTCAAATGAAAGACATAACCCCCTATAATACATCACATAAAAATAATATAATCACTAAATCCTCAACACAAAGACAACATAAACAAAAACATACTAATACCACTTTCGGACAAAGGGATTTTGAGTATTATTCAATTAAAATCTATAAACTACTTCCACTATCTTTTAAAACAATTAGTAACGAGAAAATGTTAAAAATGTATTTTAATGTGCCAATATGTCTTCTTACTCACACTGATTACCGTGGTTTCGGATGTGACGGGGTTTAATGAACATCCTGTATATACCTAGTTTTTAAAACAGTCTTAATATTTTGTTAATTATCTCTGTTTATTAAGTAAGTCTTCTTTGTTTATTCTCTAATGTAAAAACATTTCAAAAAAGTATATTGCTAAGTGTCCTCGGCTCAGGTAACCCCAGTGAGGTCACATTATTTTTATTATTGTTTTATAGTTTAGAAGAGTAAAATATGAAAAAATAAATAAAATAAATATCACTTATTCACAATATTTTATATAATCCCACTTTACCCGTTAATCTGAGAGAGCTTTTTTGGCTAAGTTGGATAGTCTATTAACAAATAAAAAAAACCACTGAACTTCCTCATTATCCAGCGGTTCTTTTATTCACTGTAGTCTATTGAAATTTAAGTTGAATTATTTCCGCCAGTTTAAAAAGCGTTCAGTGTTGATAATAGTAAATCGAGGCACCAATCTACTTTAATTAGTTGAAAATAGTTTCTCACTGATTGCCGGTTGCAGCATTAAATGTTACCTTCAAATTAAGCAAAGTGGCTTGTTTTGCTTCCCATTTACGGCCCTACGGCATGGAATGGTTTCCCAGCAAAAGCGCAAAACAGCGAGAGTGAAGGAATGTTTCAGATAAAACTTTAAACCCACCTCTCTGTATCTTTTGAGTAAACTCATAGCATATAATGACAATATAAATTGCTTCACTGAAAAGTTTTACTTAAAATTTTATAAATCACCAACTTTGCGGTTATCTTTATATATATATAATTCTTCTGTACGTGTGATGTCACTGAACTCCTTTTAAACGTCTTAACCGATTTACGTGCGGTTTTCAACGAAATGTAGATCTTTGCACTACGCGTGTTCGTAGATATTAAAATTTTCAATCAAATCCGTAAAAAAAAGTTAGAAGCATAAATCTTTTTTTCATCGACCACCAAGGCTGTATTTGATGAGAATGCACATACAAAAATGTTTTCGGTCGATATTTTCATCATGTTTTGATATAAAGTCTCTATAAAAAGGCATGCAAAATCCAGAAACATTTTAATTGCGTATTTAAATCATTCTTTTGAGTTTTGAAAATCCACCATCAAATCTAAGTAAAACATCTGTGATTCTTTACCTTTAAAGCCGCTTGTTAGCGAAGTTTTTAAATATAAATTTATGCGTAGTCATTGAATTTAAGCATGAAAACTCCAGTCGCGGTAAACTATTTCCATAATTAGCAAGTTAAAGTTGGAGTTTTAATTTGCTGGTTTGGCCTGTACTTCTTTCTCTACCTCTGCTCGACGGTGGCGGTTGGGGTAACCCCGATCTGCTATCGGAGATCAAAAGCTCTAAAATTAGTGTCAGAACCCTCTCCATCTCTCTTCTCCACGAAACTGTTTTAAAACAGTCGCCAATGTTTCCCCTTGAGGCCTGAGAGTAAATTTATTTAACTGATAATTATTTATTAGAGAAAAGTCAGATAGATAGTCAAAAAATTATGTAGATAGTTAAAATAGTATAATCAATGCACTAGCAGGTAGTTACGATTCAAATGTCTACCTTAAAACCTACCTTGTTGGTACCTAGTTAACACAATCCATATAAATCTAATACAAAAAGATGTAGTAGATATTCGAATTTTTATGTTTATTTTTTTATCAATCCACGCCCAGAGGGCTTTTCCATGACAAAATAACAAACATATTATTGTAAAAATGAGCAGAACATGAAATCCATAAGATGCTTATTTATAAGAAAATACAATTCAAGTTTTGGTAAAGAAAAAAAAAAAACGAGATATGGTTGTATGGTATGACGAAGTATCTGATAAGATTTTGTTGGCCTCGTGGTGTGGTCAGCGCGTTTGCCTATCATGCAAGAGATCTTGGGTTCGATTCCCGTCTTGGTTGACATTAAATATTTATTTAAGTTGTTTTGGCCCTAGAATACTTCTTAGTCCCTGGACTGGTATCTGAAGCGTAAGACTGATCATCTTACCTTCATGTAAAAAAAAAAAAAAGATCAAAATACACTGAGTTAGGTGAACCCATTCATTGTCCTATGCACCATTTGGGGCGGAAAGGGAATGATGATGATCTCATAAGAACAAAGAATGAATCATTTCCTTAAGTCATAAGGTGACTGTGTAATAATATGTAAAGATAAAATTTAAATTAGGGAGATTAAGAAATGATAATTTAATAGGTATATTATAATTTATTTATGTTTATTGTTGTGCACACAGTACTTTATTGGTATAATAATGTGTTACTTTAAATTGTTAAATATCTCCTTATTGTTTTTATTTATATGTAATTTTTACTTTTCATATTTAGTGATTTATGTTCGTTTTATTTTTTTTATTATTATTAGTTTTTACACTTCATTTAAAAAAAAAAATATTAATGGTATATTTTCTCATTTATATTTATGCTTCAATTTTTTTATTACCTGCATAATTTATATTTATTTAGAATTTTTTAATATTTTTATTATTTGAATTTTTTTATCATCATTCAATGCAATGAAAAAAAACGCACGGTTAAAAGAAGGTCCTTTCTAAACACAGGAATTTTCTAGCTAGTCAGGACCTGAAACAAATAAACTCTCTTCATTTTAAAACTGTGAAATATATAAATAAATAAATAAATACAATGACATTATTACAAAAATAATATAAACCTAACACAGCACCAATTAAGTACACAACACGATATGTGATACAATATCTGAACAGGACAACAAAATGTGACGAGAATGTGTACAACACAATACCCTATTTGTATTGGTATCTCCATTGTTGTGAATAAGGAGTGAGGCTCATAGAGTGATGCGTGCAAAATGTGGTGTTTGTTTTATACGCATACTAGATTTAGTTTTTTTTGTCTTTTTTTTACTTTTATTTATTTCTTAGAGGCTAAATGTCTATGAGACTCAGCTTCCTTGTTTAGCGGAAAGCTGGGTCGTTAAATAAGTCAAGATCATACATTTAATTTTTTTTTTGAAAAATTACTAATCGCTCTTCCTAATAGAGAATTCTGAGCTGCTCTGGTGTTGCATTTGTCGTTGCATAGTAACACACGAAGTACACAATTATAATACCCGAAAAAAGCAACATTACCACAAGCAAAGAAAAAATGAACATCGACGTAACCTGACAATTGAAAAAATATGTTCCTTACAAATTAAAAATCTGCATTAAAACACATGATTTTACTAATCAGATAAGACATACCATGCCTTGACCTTATAATGCATTCATGTAACCCTAACGGGTTTTTAAAATTATAATATAAAACGTATAAAAAAACGAAAATCAGCAACTTTCGGTCTCAAGAGGTTACGTATAAATATACTTCTGTCAGACTGGGAGAGGGGATGGTTGAGATGTATGGACCATTTTGGAAATGCATCGAATTGATCTTAATATGTTTATTTATACGTCAGAAATGTCAATCAAAATAACTCATTATCAACGCCTAGTCAGAAATAAGTTTAATTTTATTATTTGTGTGACAGATTTACTTCCCGATGTCGTTGACCGTATGATATTAACAAACAAATATGCATTATGTCATCAATAAATCCTATTATATATAGGTAAATGTTTATTTCCGACTGAAATAATCAAATGAGGAAGTTCAGCCCTATGGGAAATTTGATATAAAAAATGTATTCTTACGCTCAGTAGAAATTAGAGCATTAGTAGTTATGCAGAATAGGCCAGTGCACTGAGATCCAATGAGATATTGGTGTTATCGGGTGCAGTAAGGTCGATTCTATGTTCCGCTAAAAACAGCCAGACCGCTTTCACACAAAAACCTGTAATAAACACCTGAAAAAAATGTCAGTCACAAAAACGCCATTTCTCAATTTGCAGAAAACACCCACTTACTTAAAAACTCATTAAAACTGGTCAAATACATAATTAGATTAATGTTTGTTATATAAAAAAAACTAATGTAATCTGCTTAATATAAACTTATAAATAAACTTATGTAATATATGTCTGTAAATATTTTTTTCTTGTATTTAAAATATATTTAAGAATTTACTTATTTACTAGCCATTTGGCTATTCTTTAATTTTAATTGTATTATTTGACTCTATTTTCTTACTTTAAAAAAAAAAATTCTTTAAACCATTCTAATCTGATTTTGTTAAGTTTTTTCTTTGTAATAATATTTTTGAAAGCATCAAAAAGAAAATAATATTTGTTCATTATTTTTTACGTATGCAGTATTGTGTCTATACTCTTTTATTTGATTATTGATTAAAACTTATGTCTGAACACCCTATGACAAACTATTATTGAATAGTTTATCGGGACAAAATATGTTTTAATACTTTGTTTTCTTTATAACGTATTAATATGTAACAATGTGTATATTTTATTGAATAAAGACTCTATGAACTATCGAACTATGATTGTTTATCATTTATCATTTGTCAAAGTCGAAAACATTCTAACTGTTGTGTTGATGAGATTATTCTCTCTTTTCACAAAGGTGCTATTATCTCAGTTTCACTTTTCTATAGCTGGCTTTTTTAGTTCAATTGTACGCGAAAGTTTCTTAAAAATACATGAAAAAAAACTAAAAATGATTTTAATTAAAACGAACTACTTTGCATGACGTCGCTAGTTTTTTTCCGAATCAGCCGATGATAAAAAAATTGTGATAGATTTTCGGTTTAGCAGAACTCATGGAGAAGAAGGAAAAAGAACCTGAGATGTAACACGCTAAGTAATTTAAAAAATACAAAACTTTAAAAAATCAAAGCGCTGATAATCAATACGTAAACAAAAAAAATGGTGTATTAAAAAATATTTTCAAAAAAACACTGAAATTCCTCAATCAATTTCTATTATATTATTTTTTCTTACTGTTATAGTAAATATACCAATCCCGAAGATGTCGCGAAGCGACAAAACCCGCCGCTGGTTATTCCAAATTTGCTGATTTAAGTTTTACTCGTCTTTTATTTCAATAATAAATTACAATGAACTTCCACCAAGAATTTTCACTAACAAACTTGATAATTCAATATTGTCAGCCTAACTTGTAAAACTCGTAAATCCTAAACTTGCTTGTTATCAGGGGAGAGTAACAGTTTTATTTCAGTAGCGAGTTGTAGCAGTTTTTAAAATATATTTTTTATTTATGTATTTAATAAATGGTACATGTTTTTTTTACTCTATATAAATCTACTTTTTCAAAATTTTAATTAAACAATTTGTACATATTGTTATTTGTAAATTGGCGGGCTTATTGCCAAATGTCAATTTCTTCCAACCAACCAATAAAACAATAGTTTCATTTTTGCAATTCAAGTTACAGAACATATTCAATAGAAAATAAAGATAAAAAAGCTAAAGATGTATAAAAATATCAATAAACGTATATGTTTGTAAATTACCTTAAGTCAAATTTATTACTCAATGGGAAAAGGGAAAAAAGAGGAAAGAGGAAAGGAGGAGAGATTAAGGAAGAGAAAGGAAATGTTTTTTCTGATGTTACTTTTATACATCTATTAAATGTTATAACTGTAACTCTCCTAAAAAAGAGACTAACTCTTGTGCTTTTGTGGACGTTTACAGCACATAAAGACATCGCAGTGTGGTATTGAAACCGCCATTACTAATTTTTAGCATTTTGAGGGTCGGACGCTTTCTGCATAACTACGTTCAATTAATATTTTTTTTTTATATATTACAAGTACCTCTCTTAATTTACCAAGATTTTTAAACTCATTTGTAAGTCCTGCCTCTTATATCTAGTAAGCCGGGACATGAATATGAAAAGAACCTTGTTCCTAGGTGTTTATTTTAAATAACCGTAGTAAAAATAATTTTAATAATTCATTAAATAATTTCACTGGATATACTTTTTTTTAAACAAAATTGATTTCTTCGTTGTCTCACGTAAAATGTTAACAATTACCGATTTCAAGTTTCGATTCTTGTTAAGTTTTCTCTTAGCTGTTATTTCAATAAAATACTTAAATAATTTACCATTTTTCTCTTAAAAAAACCTAAAACGCAACATAAAGATTGCTCGTAAAATGTTTATATTTTCCTTTGGTTTATTAGTCAAAGGCTGTAGAACACATAATGTAAATTATAACGTTTCTTTTATGTTTCAACAATAAAAGAAACAATAAATACGTAGATATATAAATTAAGCATATATATAAAAATGCTGTAAAACGGTATTTCCTATATTTACGATAGTTTTCTGAGATTTCTGGGATGTGCAGAATTATCTGGAAAAAATAGGCGAAGTCATAGCGGCTTTGACCTCTACGGAAAATTGGCAGTTCGCCAGAATGATGGAAACATCGATTTATCTCAAAAGAAAGCCGGAAACACGATGTGTTGCAGTATTTAAGATGTACGTTCCCGGATAAATACGACTTGTATAGTTAATCGCTACTCGTAAAATGGTACCGGAAGTTCTATGCCTGGCCACGTGGCCGCGAGTGTGATGTCACAGGTTTTGTGAATCTACCGGAACCAAATATGTATATTTTTAGATCTTAAGTGGATATTTTACATTTTTGTGCTACATTATTAACGCATGTTTGACAAATGAAAGAAATCTCTATTAGTTTGTCATACATAACTAACAAAGAAAGATTGAAAATGTTCAACGAAAATTTTTTAAATACCTAGATTATAAAAACAAAAAAACGCTTTGCACTTACAGCCAATCTGCTAAACAAAATAGATTTTTTACCCTTGAAAATAGACGCACTATATCTGAATTACGCTATTTACATAAATTATTAAATAATAAAGTAGACTCTTAACCTACTCTCCAAAATTAATCTTTATGTCCCCTTTCGCGTGACAAGAAATAAGTATTTATTCCATCTGCCAGTCTGTAGCACTAACTATGCACATTTTCTCTATTGGTCTTGCTCTAACCATAATGCTTTTTTTCATCTATTGATATATTTAACACGCCCCTTGATTTATTTAAAAATAAATTGAGCCTCATTCTTTCTGGCTGAGATACGATCCCACTTGCTACTTAATGATGCTCACACTTACACACACCTGAACACTTACTCCAACATACACACAAACACACCTATACACGTACTCTCATACAAGTACACACAAATACACCCTTTCGTTGTACCACAATTTAATATGTAGGATTTTTATTTAGAAACTTCGCTGGTCTGTCTTTAAACCGTATATTTTTTATGGTATTATATCATTGTCGACTGTTTGTTTCCTTAAATTAAATAAATAAAATAAAATAAAACAACAACAAACCATCACGCCGTTTCCCCGTAAGGGTAGGCAGAGAGGATAGAACGCCACAACACTATATTTGCAACAGATCTCTCTTCCTCTACATTCATACATCTTCTCATGCACGCGCGCCGATTATTCCGACTTTTGACACGTCCATCTTCAAGTTTTTGACTTTAATAAATGATAAACAATGGATACCTTAGTTTTAAAGAGACATTCTTTTATTTTTTTGTGCAAGAACCACGGTGAAGGTATGTGGGTTTTGCATGTTAGTTTAATTGGTGTCCTGACGAAGAGACGGGTACGGCTTGAAACTGGTAGACATAGAAAAGTAGTTTTGTTCAAATATAATAAGCTTTATGTTTGACCACAAAGTTTATGCTCTGAATATTATAATACAATTGTTATTTGTTTGATTGTTTTATACAGTAGCGAGCGAAAATAATTTTTTTTTTTGATTTCTTGATAGATTTTCAGTCCAAATTATTAAGCAACACCGTTTATAGATGATATTTATAAAAAAGTGCCTATTTAGTATTTTTTCGCACAAAAATGAAGATGCTCATATAATTTTAAAAACCAATATTTATTTAAAATAAAATTGCATAGGTACATACCACTAACAATTTTCAAATACCAACAAAATCAATACTTTGTTGTTCCCTCTTTTTTTAATACTGCTTCAATATTGTATATGTATGTATATCTCCTAACTCCCAACATATTTCAGTGAAATTAAATTAATTTTACCGAAATATGTTTAAAATTTGCCTTACATATAATTTATAAGGACGAAAGAAATTCGCTCCAAAACAAACAGACTGTCCAGAAGCTAACTGTCAAAGTTAACAACAAACTTTCCAGTGTAATGTTGATTACCGACGTATATAAAAAAAATAAGAAAGTACTTAGGGGTTCTAGTAATTTACATTTAAACTCGACGCATTTACATGTCGATATATACTAGAGTAAAAGAATCTTAAAATTCGTTTATATTTTAATGAACGCCTAGGATAAAAAGGTTATGTTCTCGTTTTGACATCTAAAATATCCTCAATTTTAGCCTAAATAATTGTCAAAATAAAATACGCAAAAATCAATCCTCTTAGTTGGTGAAAATTGGTTGTAATACATGGCAGATTTTAGCTGGAAAAGGAAATTAATATCTGTTTTCAAATTACAAGTAATCAATTAAAAATATGAAATTGTCGCGACAAGTTTAGGAGAGAAATTTCAAAAATTCAGGTTTCAGGGATATTTTTCATAAAACATTCTTCATTTCTCAACCACTGGATAACCATTTGATGTTGATGGTAAACCCATCTCCAAGGAAAACAACAAACAACGGATAAAAGTATGTACATACATATATGTATTTTTACCAAACATGCGATAAGCGAAGAAAGAAATAAAAACGCCAAGGAAAAATACTCTTCCTGACTATGGAATATGTTTCAATATGGACGAATTGTTTTTCAATATTTTTTTCTAAATTATCTGATGGATTAAATTACACTTTTGATAAAAAATAATAAACATGAATCCCATAAGTATTAAAATCATTATTTATCAGGTTAGTTGAGTAAGAATATAATATTTAATATAGTGTTAAAATTTAGAACATGAAAAATTTAAAAACAACTTTGAAGTTAAAAAAATATATTTAATAGATACATGTTGTTGAAATAAAAATTTCAGTATCGTAACACATATTTAACAACAGAGGGTAAGTTATTCTACAACCGGAGCTATTATTAATTGCTATCGATAAATTCATCGATTTATTCAAACCAACGAACAAACGCTCACGCGGTTTCTCCGTTAACTCAACTTGACACGTATCTCGTTTCCTCTATATTTATAAATCTTTTTATGCACGCACGACGATTATAAAGACTTTTGACATGTTTATCTTCAAGTATTTGTTGAATTCGTTCATGCTATGTCTTAATCGGCCTTCCTTGTTTTCTACATCCATCAACGATCGCGTCACAAATCCCTTTAGCCGTTCTTTCACAGTCAATTCGCTCTACATGTTTGAACCGAGACCGCACTAGTTTCTCGTTTTTGTCGACAATGCTTGCCTCAGCCTTACAAAATGCACGGATCTCGACTGGCATCTATCGTGCATAGTTTTGTCACACATTCGCCTCAAAGATCACATTTCAACAGCATTCAGCCTACTGTCATGCATGTCATTTATTGAATTTAAAATTTCCATACTTATGGTTATTAAATTTTTGACGTAAAAATACCACAGTTACTAGATCTATAAATCTGTCAAAAGTCAATGGCCAATTACGACTGCAATAACCGTTTAAAAAGAAGTGAAAATAAGAAAAGATGAATACGAGATAGCGAATATTCACTTATACATCCTAATTTTAGTATTTTTCCCAGTTGAATGAAATGCATTTTACACGTGAAAGCATTATTTCCGATCTAATATTGAAAAGCTCGCTTATTTGCCACGGGTTTACTCCATTTGGGTTCTGTATATCGACAGGAAATAGGAAGCTGATTTCCGGATAAAGGATGTCACAATACCGTTACCATTTTTCCATACCAATCTTGATTTATTTTAGTCGAGGTAAGCAACTTTGATGTCATTAAACATCGACTCATATTATTATACTGTAGTCATCGGAAGTTTTTTTATTTAACTTTTTGTACATAATGTTATTTGTACATTGGCGGGCTTATTGCCAAATGGCAATTTCTTCCAACCAACCAATAATTTTCAACCTTGGGTTGACGATATACGTCGAAAATCAATCGTAACAGACCCAATATCGCTATCATTCTAAATGCTATTTTGTACATTATTAGAAAATACAAAACAAACAATGTAAATAATTATTTTTTAATGTTTCGATTCACTTGATAAACACTACCTATATTATATCAAAAAGACGTGCCAAATAGATTGGCCGCATTTTGCGATACGAAAATCTTCTACATACTATTTTGTAAGGAAGGGTGTCACGAACCACAGAGGACTTACTGACATTTTGAAGGTGAAGTAAACTCATTGCTTTTATCAAGTTTCTGTAATCAGTAGAATCTGAAAACCTTTCTTCCTATTTTTTTATGTACAAAACATCCATGTTAATCAAAGTTATCACAATACAGTTTAACTTAACTTAATGCACTTATCGATATTGGTCAATAAGTCATTAAAACTCTTAGGTATTGTAAGCAGGACATCTAGTGACTTTACTAATATGTTCACAGTTAACTCTATTGCTCACTTGTCCGTCCTCTTTTAGAATATGCCTCCGTGATCTGGTATCCCTTCTTAGCAGGCCGGATAAATCATATCGAATCGGTGCAACATCGTCTGCTAAGAAAAGTAGCGTGGATGATTGGCCTCGAGAGGAGAGACTACACTTACGGAGAAATTGAGTCAATGTTAAAAATCTCAAGTCTACAAAAACGTAGAAATAACGTTGACTTTATATTAATGTTTAATTTAATAAATGGCTTCATTAATGTAGATGCCATCGTTACTGGAACAAATGGAATTCAATGTTCCGATCCGTCGCCGCTGCCGCCGGTTGCGAAATAATAATGTGCTGTTCCTTGATCAGCACAGAATTAACTATGGCTTGCATGCACCAATGTCCCGATTGTGTCTCATTGTAAATTCGAGACAAGATCTGGACTTTTTAGGTGTAAGTTCCTACTTCCAGTCTACATTCTAAATTCTATTAAATGTCACACTTAACTCGAAACACAGTTATTTAAAATTATTTTTTGTGCCATCCTTGACTGGGAGGTGCGATATTTGCATGTATACATGTGTAAATTTTGACATAACATCGTGCTGTAACGTAATTTTTCTTTCTCATCGTTTCATCCTGTTTTTTTATACGTTATGTGCTGTCAATCAATAAAAAAAGTTCAGTCTTCGATGGACTATAACATGAGAGGACTATTTTTCATTTTTATTGTATACGAGCGCAGATTCTTTCATTACGTTCTTGAATCTATGTTGTTTTTAGTATTAATTCTAAATTTGATAGCATTGCTTACAAATATAATCAACACGAATAAAATCTTAATTTAACTTGTATCTTAGATTTACAGAAGTTGACTGAAACATACTTAAAGTTTTTTGTCGCAATTATCGCCGGAAAACCCCCGTTTTTAAAAATAATAGTCTGTAAAATTGTTCGATTATAACCAACAGAGTTTGCAAATAAACAAATGCAATGGAATCGTGAGAATAATTTGAAAACATCAATCAGAAGCTTTATTATTTTTGATCACCGTAATAATTTCGTTTACTTTTTTTATCAATATTTAGAAAAAATGAAGTACTGATCGGTAGCCCTGTTTCTCACTCAATTGGACTCAGTTCAAGCTCGACCGACTTTGCCTGTATAAATCACGGCGCGACTATAGTACAAAATGCACCGAATATGCAACGCTTTTTCAAAGTGATTTTAATCTTGTTGTTTATTTTTACTTTTATTATTGACTTTTAATCACTTTTGAGTTGTTTGCTGTCGCCTTTTTCAAGTTTAAGTATCATATTTATATTTAGCTCGGCGAATTTTTTTCTGCCGCATAAAAACTTCCGTTATCGGGGTTTAAAACAGTAAGAGTTAACATTCGAACCGGATCAAACAAAAAAACTCAGAATTACCCGACTCACCTAATTCAATGTTTTAAATGGTTTTACTTGGTGTTTTTTGCTTATTCTTAATTTTTTTAATGAAATCGTTTTTTGCTTGTATGCCACATCTAATAAAGTATATTCAATTAACTGTGTGAAATTTATTTCTTTAGATTTAGCATTCAAGAACAATGTATGCGAATGAATTCTTATGCATATTAAATTTGCTTATTTATTTAACATGTTTATTGTGCTTTGTGTCTGATGTGATTTAAACTCCAGTTTATAATAATTATTAATATAATACAAAAAGTACATATTATACTCCCAGGAGTTATTAAAGAAACCCATTTGAGACCGTAGATAAAAAAAACAACATTATTTTGGCAATACATAATATCATACATATTAACACATCCGAAATAGAAAGAATACATTATTGTATAAGAAACATAAAACACAATACTTTACACCGTCTATATAACTTACATGAATAATTATCACTATCAAAAAGATTTAAGAAATATTTTTTAATTGCGACACTTCTGGATTTTTTATTCAATTTTTCGTGTTTTAGCTCACCGGGCAGTTTATTATATTCGGAATGGCCAATATTTTCCTTAGACCTACTGCCGAACTTTGTTAAGCGAAACATAGACACATGAAGATTCCCCGAGTAACGCGTATTGTAATTGTGAATATCTTGACCAAATGTGTATTTTAAATTTGAGTGAGCAGAAGAGTTTATGATATTGTCGGTTTCGGCCAATTTCGGCTAATATAACAAGTTTCTGACGCAGTTTTAGCTTCGGTTAAAAATTGGCTTAAACTTCGGCTCAGCAGAAACCTTCGGTCGAGATGTGTGTGTGTATGTTTAATTACATTAATAGCATCCGCACGCGTCGGACATGCATTTTCGATTCCCCCACCACCAAATTTGAATATTTTTTTACAAGAAATTTTTGAATGGTTTTATTTTTTATCGAAGTATCCTGGATTAAAAACAACACAATAAGAGATATTGGATTGTTGTCTGTTAAAATAATTAGTTATTGTTTTGCCATTATCTAACGTTGAAAATAAAAACTAGACTGATTTTGTGATTTATTGACTACAGTAAGTGGTTCGAAGATCTTTCGTATTTATATTTTTGTAATTCCTTTAAAACGTAAAAAAAGTTTTACGTTACGTCGCGTACACAATAAAAATACGCATTATAAATATTTTAATTTAATAAACAAAAAATAAACCCAAAAAAAGAAATGAAAAAACCGTATTTCTAATAAATTCTTACAATTTGTTTATGAAGACTTACTATCTAGGGAAGATGGACGATGTATTATGAGGGTCGTATATATTTTTTAATTTTAATAACATTATAATAATAAAAATACATTTATAGTTTTATTCATCTTTTATTTATAATTTTTACCAGTGCCCGGGTTTCGTCGTGACCGACATCGTCAGACTGGTGGGAGACTAAACAAATTTCTATGTTATGTGCAAGTGCAAGCGGGGGTTGCAAATCTTGACTTTTTCAACAACTATTGGTCAAAACAGTTTAAATTAAAATAAATCAAGTATAAAGTAATAACAATAGTATGAGTTTTGTTCGAATGTATATAATTAAAACAGATGTAAAATTTATAATTTTATGGATTTTTACAATAAAAACGTATTTTAATTTAATGTATTCAAATTTTATTAAAACTGTATCAGGGGCCGCTGGTTGGTAGTTCCTTTGACAGCCATGTCCCGGGCCCGGGGGTAATTTTGTGATTCTCTGAAAGTCTCCCACCAGTCTGACGACGTCGGTCACGACGAAACCCGGTCACTGGTAAAAATTATAAATAATTGTAAAATAAAACCATGTACGTATTTTTATTGTTGGAATTCAAATGCAGTTCCTCCAAGAAATGTGTAGAAAAACTCAATATTTTAGTAAATCTTATTAAATAAACGTTTATAAACGGCATTTGAGTAGAAACTGTTCAAAAATTTATTTAAAAAAATAATGCTTCACAAAAATCGCACTTTTCCCTCTTTCCAATTGTTCCAAGAAGCTACACTTTTAGATCTAAGACAAATATATTGTTTTCAATGTTTAAAATATAAATTTAAGAACCAAAATTTATTTACAAGTAATTCAAATAGATCAAGTCAAAGAAGGAATCGTGTGTTAGAAATACCACATTGTCAAACGAAGCTCGCACAGAGACATGCATATTTTATAGGCTCAAAATTTTTTAATTCATTTTTTACTGATAATATTTCGTTGATTCCAAACTTTCAGAATTTTCCTTCTTTTAAAAAACATGCACTATCCTGGATTCAAACTAAAGATATGAACTCTTTTTTTCTATGATTTATTTTAATAAGGAATATTTTTGTGTTTTCCAAAAATATTTTTTATTTCATTTTTAATTACTATAAAAAAAAATACCATATTATCTTTTAAAGAATTTTTTTTTTCTTTCTTATGTTATACAAAAATATTATAACTGTCCAATGTTTATTATAGGAGCGAAAATTCATTAACATTTTCTTGTATACCCACGAACAGGCCATGCCTTTGTGGGATTTTTTGTTTACTATTTTTCTATTAATATGTATTTCGTTGATATGTAATTATGCTTTATTTTTTCAATACTCTGCTTTGTTATTATGTTTATTGAAAGAAAACAAAAAATTAAATACAAAAAAAAAAAAAAAATGATATTAAAGTACTCGTAATATTAATATTGTTGGTAAATAAAATGTGATACCGTCAATTTGAGGTATGTTTGGAAGGTTCTGTATGCATAACTAAGAACTATTGTTTTGTGTTTTTACGTTGTCTCTTTAAATTCAATATACCATAAAATAATGTATGCTTTTCTCTTTTTAACAGGTATGGGCATCAATTGCATTTCTTTAGTGCATTTCAACAGAAGAGTTGCGGATTTATGCAATCATTAAGAATTGCATGTGTAATACGCATGAATATATCGGTAAGTCATTCAACAATAATCATAGAAAATTGTCGTAATCATGATTGTTTTTACACAATAGTAAACATGGTATTTTATTTTGTTTATTCAGAAAAATAACAGTAATACAAAAAAAATATACACAACATTATAAGGAAAAAACATAAAATAAAACCAAATCAGTTTTCCACATAAATACAATTATAAAAATTTAGTCCAGTTCGATATTAATACATGTAGAAGTTCATGTGTGCGAGTTTTTATGTGTAAGGATGCGTGGGTAAGTGAGTGGAGTGTGATTTTGGTAGGTATGTGAATATGTGTGTGAGTGTATTTGGGTATGAGGGTGGGTTTATGGACATTTTGTTTATAACTTAGCAATGCAGAGCGGATTAGAAAACTTATTGGAAAAAAAATGGAAAACACGTTCCTAACCATGTCACACACCAGAAGTCAACATCTGCCATTTATTCAATCATTTAAGAGCAACGTTTTTTTATGCCCAAATGTCCAGAATGTGTAGATTAGTCGATTCGGCACATAACTTAGAATTCTTTGGGATGGATCTTCCGGCTTTTTGTAGATCTCTTCGCCTCTAAAACAGTGCGAGATGAAGATGGATTCGCATGGTTTAGCTCAAGTCTTGTATGTTTATCGCGCTTATGAATATATTGTATACCATTATTTAATTGCTCCTGTTTGTCTTTGCTACGTAGTTTTATATTATTTTTCTTCAGTTTCTTGTACAAACGTTTCTTCATGTAAATCGGGTTGTGGTCCCGTGGCTAGTGTCTCGGACTCACAGACCAAAGGTCCGTGGTTTGAATCCCACTACCCTAACTTGATTCCATTTTCTAATAGTGAGTTATTTACAACTCGTTGAAAATGGCCCTCAAAATTAAATATTTGTTTAAATCACAAGAACGCAAATATTATTTTTTTTATTAAAAAAAAAAACCGGTTGTAATTGTAAAAAAGGCATAACGTTATATAGGCGTTATATTTCGGCGGGGTTACATAAAAAATAATTATAATTTTGATATAAAATATCATTTTAATTTTGTGGTTCAGTTTTATTGTTTAATTTATTGGCCAATGAGCGCTTTCGCATTAGTAGGGATCTTCCTGACTGGTAAAATCAATAAATAAAATATTAAAGCTTAACTCAGAAACTGGCGGCCTCAGTGGTGTAATGGCTAACACACTTGACTCACGCATGGAAGGTTCCGTGTTCGACATTTTATGAGAGCACAAAAAAAAAAAAAATCTCAACCCTGTGTTATGCCCGCCTGTATGTGTATCTAAATTGAATTTTCAATTCAATTAAATTTTATTTATTCATGTTTATGTACATTACAAAATGGAATAATTAATTCATACATATAGAAATAATCAAATAATAAGGTAAAATTAGGTGTATATAAAAATAACACATGCGTATACATAATATCCAGAGAATAAAATGTTTAAAAAGTAAGAGAATCTTATAACGAAAAACTCCTTCAGAGACGTGAAAAATGTCAATGTCCAAAGTAATATTGTTCAACATAGAGATAGCTCTTCCAACAGGCATAACCATTGGCAGGTTGGTTCTGTATATTGGAATGTGAAACAGTCTATGCGGACGCTGTCTAAGGATCATAAAAGAAATCCGGATCATAAAAAATATCCGGAACATAAAAGCCAATGCTCCGCATAATTTCAGGGTTGACAATATTACCGCTCAACAATCGAAAGAAGTGCGTAGTTAAATACACATTCCTTCTGGTCTTTAAATTGCTGTAACCGAGCATACCCTGGAAGAACTTAGTGGGATAAAGCCATGGATAACATCCGCACTCCCTCATGTAGAGAAACCGAAGAAGTTTCTTCCGAACCCTCTCCACCATAAGAGAGTACTTCAACTCACACGGTCCCCAAATCATCAAGCCACTTCGAGTCTACTTCGCACCAGCGAGTTATAAAGAACTCTCAGTTCTCGTGTACTACCAAAAACCCTGGCAGTACGCAAGACGAATCCTAACATCTTTAACGAACTACTACAAACCGTTTAGATCTGATCATGAAATGCAGGAAACTCACAAAAGTGATTCTTAGAATTTATATAGCATATAAAGTGTTTCAATATATTATTTTTTAAATTTACGTATATGTAATGATATACTGAATTTCATTTGAATATAAGTTACAAAGTAAAAACTTGGTTAACTTCCACTTATTTATTTGACCAAGCGCTTTCACCCTTTTCTTCAGTCTGGTAAATATTATACAGTGTGTGTATAATTTATATAAAACTAAATACATATTATCTTAAGTGTACGTACATTTAAAAAATAGATCGAAAGAGATAAATTAGATTCAATGAAACAGAGTGAGACAATGTTATTGAAAACATGTGTTAGCGGTGTACTGCAAGGAAGGATTCTGTTCTAAAAAAAGATTTATGGTTTTATTGCAAAGTACAGGGTCAAACTAAGGGGGCTAATAAGGGCGAGTTTTTAAATTATATCTAATGGTTTATTAACATTTTAGCGCTATTATGTTTTATGCTTTTTATTTCTAAAATTTCTTATATATCTAACTTTGGACCTTTATGTTCTACATGTAATTTTTTTATTTATTTAAATTCGTCAAAAGTATGTTTTAATTTTTTTAAATGTTATGCGTAGTTTGATGTTTCGTTATTTAATCTATGTGATGCTAAATATTTTTCAGTATATGTTTAATTGCTCTCCTGCTGAATATTCAATTATCTATAAAGTAATATCAAATTTTCTGTATGAAAGTGGGTGTATTTTTATGATTTTTAATTTGTATTATGTTTAATTACATGTAACTGACGAAGAGACTTTAATTTTTATTCACATTTTAGTTGAAAAAATGATTTTCCTTTATAGACAGTGAATATGTCTGTGTTAATTTTTCCTTGTAGTCGGGGCCCTGATGTCACGTGGTACTCGAGTACAATATGTTTATTGCTACGTTTAGTTACTTGTGATTTATGAATAAACATAAATTAAACTAATGATTTTGATAACAATATCAATTGAAATTTTTGGCTATGTTTTACTTTGTCTAATTTGACCAAAGAGTAAATAATTAACTATGGAGTTTTATCAAGGAATATTTACTTAAACGTCGATTTTGTGTAATTATAACTGATCGCGCCACTCTCCAGAAGCTGATGGACGATCGAATATTGCTGGTTCGCGGATTTGCGTTATCTTTATATTCTTTGCCACAGAACCACAATACAAATTAATGTAATTACCTTCCTTGTACTGGGCTTCTTCCAACCTTAATGTTTTGACGTTTCTCTTGTGATTAGATCCTGTGGTCAGGCTCGGCACTTGTCGGTTTCTTGATTATTAATATGCGATAACACGACACAGTGACTCATTAATCTCTAAAACAAATTATTTGCGATCGCGCTGGGAATATCAAAAATCACGTGTAGACTTGATGACAATTTGGTTGTTATAAGGGCCGCGGTAGAAATATTGTACCCACAGTAGTATAATCGCAACATCTTAAATAGGGCCAATAGGTAGCAAATATATTCAACGCCGCAACCTAGTAAATGTGCTTTATATAAACATATATGTGGCGTAACCAATAACTATTTTAAATCTAAATTATATTCATTTCACCATACACGCATACTAATTTATTTATTTATTTACACTCTTTATCAAAATACAATTCCATGTTCACTTGATGGTTATTTTAGGGAAAAATGCTTAATCTGTCATCAAAACTATTGAGTCCTTTATGCATGACACTATACATGGTTTTTCAGGGCCAAACCGCAAAAGTTCAGAGTAACATTCCTCACGGTCAGCTTTAAAAAAAACCTACGAAAATTTTTCCAAAAACTCTTTTTTTTTTGTAATCACAAAATGGAGTAAATCTTTTATTTCTTGGGCTAGCATCCCTTCCACAAACCCCTACTCCTCAACAAAAAAAATGAGATAAAACCGTATTTGACCAACGAAGCGATACGCACCAGATGCGGACAAGTGAATCGGCTGGGTAGGAGAAAAGTAGGGGTTTGTGGAGGGACTGCTTGTCCGAGAAATTAAGGACTTACTACATAATGAGATCATATTATTATTTTTCTTTAAATGAATTTTTGGAAAAATTTTATTAGGTTTTATTTAAAAGCCTACCATGAGGAACGTTCCTCTGAAGTTTTGCGGTCTGGCCCTGAAAAACCGTGTATTTATTTACCACTGCTCATGGCGGACAATAAAAACATTCACGTACTCGTTAATATAAAATAATAAGAAAATTTTAGAGTTCGTTGAATCTTCTTCCAAAGTTCAGATTTATTACGCTATTTCAGGGGGAAAAAATAGTTCCCGTTCTATTCAAAGTCTGGAACAAAGATAAAAGTGCCAAATCATTTGTTTGGACATTTCCAGAGATGTTTATTTATAGCCAGAACTTTTTCCTTCCCGCGTGATTAATGGCTTCGGAGAAATTTATTACGGTGAAATGGGACATTTTTTAAGATCAAATTTTTAAATGCGCGTGAAATTCCGCGTTACTTCGAGAGGTAATCGGCAGTCATTAGAGATTACCTCGTCCCATTCAAAGGGAGCTTTTTGTGGAACACGTATTGTCCGGTACAAAGCTAGACGCAAAAAAGGTCATTTGGAGGGCTGAGAATAATGGATCAAGTGTTTTTTTGTCAGAACGTAATTACTCGTCCTACTATAAAATATCACTAACTATTTCACCTTTTTTATAGGTATCGCTTTTTTTTTTAAACTTAAGAAGTAACAGTTTTTACTTTATAATCACTAATCGACCTTTTTATGTCTACTGATGTGGTGCGTACGTCGCGTCGGCGTCGTTACACTTGATTTATTTTCTAAAATTGTATGGGATGGGGGTGTTTTGTAACTGTAGGTGGTTTCTGAGTGTATTTAAGGAAATGTTATTTTAGTATTTATGGTTTTTGTCAAATATTACATTTTTTTAACGAGACTGAATTTTAGTTAGGTATGTGTTAAGGATTTTTTCATGATTATTTTTTTAATAAATTTATTTAATTTGTTAAAAATTTTGTACACGCATATTTGTACATAAGCGGGCTTATCGGAAAATTGCAGTTTCTTCCACAAAACCTTTATAATAAAATGGTGTTATTTATATCATTTTAGTTTTGATACGTATGCGAGAAAAAATAAAATCTATACAAAAAAACTTACAATGATAATAATAATAACTAACTTGCATCAATGTCCCGATTGTGTCGCATTGTAAACTCGAGACAAGATCTGGACTTTTGGACTTCTTGACGAAGTGTTAGTCTTTATAGATGTCAACGATCACTAAGATAGACCACGTCTTGTCTTGAGGAAGTAATTATTATTTAATTTTTGCCCTAGTTTTAATTAAGAAATGAATTTAACATTATTTAATGGCTTTAATAAGTCCGTAAATAAATAAATATGTGTGTAAATTAATTCATATCAATCCAAATCTTTAACACGAAAAGTGAATAAAAAGATGATAAAAAGGATATTAAGTGTTGAAAAGAGATGTTTCTTTAAGCGTATATTATACTGGCAAATGTACCCATGATAAAATCTTTTTTTTTTTTTAATAATTACATTGGACTTTGAAATCTGAAAGTTTTAAATGATTTTTTATTACGCAATTTATAAAGGCATGGAAAGATCCCTGTTATATAGAACAATATGTTAAGATTGTGTTCTTTTTTAAAAAAATGAAATACTTTCATATTTAATTAAAAAGTACACATGTATAAAAATTAAGATACATAAACAAGGAATACATCTGATAAATACAAAAACCTCTCCAAACCACTTTTCGTGGCTTGTTGGTGAAGTCTACCTACATAAATATCTTTACATAAACAATTACAGTCAAAATAAGGAGCAGTAGTTAAACTGTGTCCGCTCAATCAAAAATAAGAAAAACAAATACCTATATCATAAAAAAAAACAATAAACATATTAATCGAATTTGAACACATAACTTATAGACAATCAATATAAAAACTCTCGATAAAGAAGCCGATTTCTAATTTTATTCTTGTTACATATTTTATTAAATCTAAGGTCAGTAGGAATCAAATTAAAGATGTATGGTACAATATTGTTCAATGTTCTACTTCCATCTTTATTACTAATTTTAGGGATCATTAAACCATAATTATAAGTAAAACGAGTGTTTTGATAATGATTTTGATAAATTTTAAAATAATTATAATTATACTGCTCTAAAAATATGCAGAACCACAAAATTATTTGGACAAGTAGAGTTTTAAGTTATTTATGATATTAGTGAGTCTGATGGAATAATTCTAGTGGTACAAATTTCTTAATGACAGAATACTGTAGATCCTGCATCATTTTGATATTGGTTCTGATTGAAAGACCTCACGATTTTATCCCATACCTTAGAAATATTTAGAGAGCTAAAATTAAACCAAAATAAAGTCAACAATATTTTGAGTATGTCCAAATATTAGTCGACGAGGAACAAAGCTGGATTTCCATCAATAGGGAGCAATTAAATTTAAATTTATTGCAGAAGATTTGGAAAATATTTTTAGGAACGGAATGCCTAGACTACCATATTCAGCCTCGTCTACAAACATTTGAACTTACTCAAAATATTGTAAAAATAAGTAAAAAAAATCGTGTGTTTTCAGGCGTTGCCTAGGAGGAGAAATAATTCACCCAGATGTTCATCAATAAAGGAATCAGGTTGTGGTCCTGTGGCTAGTGTCTCGGATTCCCGGATCAAAGGTTCGTGATTCGAATCTCACTCTACCCCAACTTGATTCCAATTTTCTAATAGTAAGTTATTTATTTACAACTCGTTGAAAATGGCCCTCAAAATGGAATATTTGGGTAAATAATCATAAGAACGCAAATATTTATTTTTTTAAAAGTTTACGCTCTTTGACTTCACATGAGTCAACGGCATAGAATTAAGAATAGTCCAGAAACTGCATACGCACATCAAACAGAAGGCGACTTAACTACTCATAAATATGTATGTTTGCGTTTTGACCCATTAGTTTCTTTGTAGACGTCGCTCAGTACGCAACTCCTGATTTGAATTCAACTATGCCGTTGTTTCCTTTTAAAGTGTAGAAATACTGCTAGGATCTTAAAGAAACAGGATGGTATCACATTTCATGTGTAATTAGCAAACGAATGTTTAAGTAGCAAATGTATTACTTAAAAATTGAATTATTTTTCCATCTGTCAGATTGTCGAAGAAACATAATAGAAATTTCGTTAGTTTTGCCAGGGTAGTAAATTTTTTTACCCTACTTCGCTCATTTAATAAAAACGAATTAAAATTAGACCTCGGATTAAACAACGCCGTGGGGGACATTTGACCGGCATTATCTTTAAAACATAAAATATTAATTAACATGATATAAAAATATCCGTTTTATGTCAAATAAAATTAGTTTTATATTTTAAGTTCAAAGTTCATAAATTCAATTCCTCTTATTAAATGACTCTTTCTTTATCTACTCTGTTGTGTCAATCAATGTTTCCGCGTGCACAATAAAATTTTAGACAAATTAACAGATTGCTTTTTTTTAACCTTACATTTGTGTTATGATTATTTTTTTCCTATCAAGCAACATTACGCGGCGACATCACGAATGCGCGCGGCGAAAGTAGGGCATAGTGGGAAATTATTGGACACAGTCCAATGTATTCAAACATGATTCTACGTTCCTTCTGCACTATTCTTAATTTTATGGTCAACAGATAAAAGAGATGAGGAAATGTGGATGACAGTATGTAAAGTGGGCCACTTTAACCAGCCAATAACAGGCCATAAGCCCTGTAAATGCCCTGACTTCCATATTCTCTTCTCAAAAAAGTTTTCCTTCTCTGTTGCAATAAATTTCTAAAACAGAGTCACTTGCTGAATCCTCGTAGATGGAAGTCCAAAACGTTAAATTATAACGCGTCAATGTGCGAGCTATTTCATCATAATAAGGACGAAAAGTACGGATGAAATATGAAAAGGATTGAAATTTATTCATCCTTAATAAAGCTTGGGGATATCTTGCGTGCTGTATCTAAATGACTTCGATAATACCCTGATATCAATCTCAGGAGTATAATGAGTTATAATATGAAGACTGCCATCCAAGTAATCTAATATAATCGCGGGGTTTCCTAGGGCTCGTTAGGTCTGTAGATTTTAACGAATGACCTACATGTGTTCGGGATAGGATAATTTATAACGCAATTTTTGTCTGTTAAGAACACATTAATAGCTTAGGGTATGATGACGCGCCTGTATATATATTTTTGGCATTTTTGTGAAATATCATAAACTCACTTTTAAAACAAGAATTAAAAAACTATTATATGAAAAAAAAATGTGCTTCTTTAAATTTTTTTTTATTATTTTGACATTATTAATTTAAGTTGTTTCTATTCACTCATATCAAACACACACTTACCCTCTCCATAAACGCACCCTCACACCCATATACACTCACACATATTCACACACCTACCAAAACTGCACTCCACTCACTTACCCACGCATCTTCACACGCAAAAACTAACTGAACTGGATTTTTATAATTGTATTTATTTGGAAAACTGATTTGGCTTTATTTATTTTTTTTTTTTTTTTAATGTTGTATATGTTCTTTTGTATTACTGTTGTTTTTCTGTATAAAAAAAAAAAAATCAAAATCTTTTATAATATAAGGCTCTCGCCTTTCACGCAATTCACTACTTCGCTCATTTAAAAAAATGTTTTAAATTTTTTTGCTCCCTAAACATGTTAAACATTAAACAGGTTTAGTCTTGCGTTAGGGCGCGTGTCGAAACGTTGTATGTTTTGCCAATTTATTTGTGTAATTTTATTTGTTTTCAGAAAATACATTTAAAAAAAGAATAATCCGCTAAGCCTCTATTCCAGAGGCATGTCAGCAGGTGGGAAGAGGGGATATTGAAGGAGGTAATGAAAAATACACCATGACACCCAGACCAATTGAGAAAAAAAATATTTTATGGATTTTTTTCTTGCAACTGGCGGGAATCGAACCCGCGACGCCAGTTTCACAGTCGGCCATCTAACCAACTGCGCCATGACGCCTGGCATTTATCATTTTTATGTTGCTGGAATTCCACTCGTCGATGCGCTTTGTAGCTGCAAGACTTTTTGTGATGCTAGCTTTCACTATATCGAAATTGAACTTTAACTGTAAACAGCGTCTAGATTTACCGTTGATGCGCTCTGTAGCTGCAGGACATGTAATCTAGATTCTGTTTGTAAACGATTATTTATAAATTAAAAACACTTCTTACTAATTTTTTGTGCAGTGTAAATGGGGGCAAGATTTCTAAATATCCGTGCGCTATGTAGCTGCAAGATGTGTTGTAATCTAGCGCTTAAATAATTATTACAATTTGATCTTAATGGAAATGGGGAATTAGAATCCCAACCGCCTATGCGCTCTGTAGCTGCAAGGCGTGTTGGGATGCTTACTGTACAGCGCCCTTGAGGTGGTTTACACAAAAATAAATAAATAGTGATGGATGAAATAATGGAAAGATCTTTGTCATCATGGATTGATGATTTTTTACGTTCATGGAAGAATGTGATCCCAATGGAGAACGTATATCTTAAATAGGGCGATTGAGAAAGTCACAGAATGACATAAAACTTTTTATAAAGAAAAGAAAAGAATAAAAGTTGTGGTATTCAATTAACTCTTGACAAATTTATGAAGAAGCTACCCGAAAGCACTAAAGCGCGCCTCATTAACTTAATTATGTTTATTTTAAAACACAATTTTTGATGTTTTTTTTATTATATCCCACGACTTTTTGTTATAGCCCATGACGAATTACCAATACTCGTAATTGGGATTTTTCCATGTTGTCATTTTGTGATTAGGCGTCTTTCTTTTGATAGTTAAATTGAAGCTTATTTTATTTTATTTTTATTTTATTTTATTGAAATAAAACGAAACTTAGTGCCTTTTACATATTAGTTACAAATACAATTAAATAAACATACATGTAAGCATAAGTAAAACAAAGCATTTAAATAAATATTATTAATTAACAAATTAAGAAAGACTAAGAAATATAAACTATATAAAATATTACCAGTTATAGAATTATCGATAAAAAAAAGATAATTTGGTATTAGAAATACTTTGAACCAGTTAAAAAAAAACTAAGAAAACAATTTTGAATAACATTAAAATATATATATATATATATATATGTATTATTATTTAAAACTAATATTTAGGTAAATAGTATATGTTTATGTATTAAAATATATAATGATGTAAAAAAAATGATGAAGAGAAATATTTTTTACTTATAATTAATTCAAGAAAAGAAACGAAAAAAGAGAAAAAAAAAACACTAATAAAGAAGTTTAAAATAAATTTTTAACAATAGTAACAAATAGTTACCTAGAACTATTACCAATGAAATAAAGAAGAAGAGCCGTTCTATATGTACTAAATTTCATGTGAAATGAGTCACCAACGTCCTGGTACTCATTGCCTAGAGAGTGAAGTTTATTGATGACTGTATTTTTACCATATGATGTCGAAGTATTGTTGCCACAGTATTGGTTGTATTTTATATTTAATTAATAGTTTTATCCTGTTTATATATGGAAAATACACATTATTAACTCCTGAAAACCCGTCATTATTATTCGATAGTTATACGCATACATAAATAATTGTACTTGTTTCCTTCTTGATGAAATAAATTATTAAGTATCTGCGCAAGTGTTATCATCGGTGGACAATCCTGAGGAAGAAGACTACCCCTGACATAGCCTCCTTCTAAGTTTTCTACAACTTATTAGTGTATCGCTCACGAATGATTTCCTTCAGTCAAAAGTTCTAACATTTCGAGCATTAAGCATTCGCACACATTTTCAGGAACCAATCATGTGCGAAAGTCGACTACCTACTGAATTTAAATTTTCTATATCTACCCAGAAAACCATTTTATACAAATTAGATCAATCTGGTATTAAAGGTGATTTTCTTAATTGATTTCAAACATATACATACTAGTATGTAGATGGAATATAAAAATCCGGTGAATGTCATACGAGTCATGAACAGGGCGAGCAGTGTGCTGAAATCTACTTTGGCAAACAAACGTTTGTCGCAGAAGGTAAAACTAGCAGTTCACAATGGAAGTATGGAATTGGAAAAAATAATGATAAAAGTACGTCAGATGCTGTCGAAATGCGATCCCTCCAGCAAATTTGTTGTAAAACGATGTATTACAGGTGCACAAATGTCGAGATCCGTGAACTGTGTGAGGCTGAGACATGCATTATCGACAGAATCGAGAAAGGGGTGCTACGTTGGTTTGGACATGCAAAGTGAATGGACAGCGAAAGAACGGCTAAAAGGATCTACGATGCGGATGTTGATGGATGCAGAAAACGAGGAAGACCGATAAAGACATGCCACGATCAAGTCCATCAAATACTTGAAGATAGACATGCACAGAGTAAGAATAATCGGCGTGCGTACATAAGAAGATGTATGAATGTAGAGGAAGCGAGGTCTGTATGCAAACACAGAGTGATGTGGCGTTCTATCCTCTCTGCTTACCCCTCGGGAAAACGGCGTGATAGTTTATTTGTTTGTGAATATAAAAATCAATTATATATTATTTGATTACATAAATTTAAATCAGTTAATAGAGTACCTCAGAGTTCGTATCTTGGTCCGGTGTTATTTATAAAGCATGTAATTGATATCTTTGAAAATGTACCTATTCCCATGTTTGCAGATGATACAAAAATATTTAAAAAGATCAAAAACATTAACAATTATAACATTTTGTCACATAATTTGTCCAACAATTTGTCATACAACAACTAATACTCTCAATACTACTAAAAAAATACAACAAAAAAATTAGAACAAAAAACGAAATCTCTGATTCTGCTTTATTTTAGTGTTTTTTACATTTAAAAATACTTGCACCAAAAAAGTTCAGATCCTATCTCGAACCCACAATCCGGACCAATGTCACAATGTTCAAAATGCACAAATGTGCATGCAAGCTATAATTTGTGCTGTGTTGATCGAGGAACTGCACTTCATTATTTTGCAATCGGGGGATTGTTACAGTAACGACAGTATATCAACCAAGCCATTTAATAAACTTCTATAGTTGCGATCCTGGCGACAAGTTGGCAGCAAAGCCCTGCATCTCTTCCTCCACTCTGCTTGGTCTTCAGCGATTCTCTTTAGCATGCTCTCTCCCAATCGATCTCTCAATCAAATAACTGAGAACTGCCTTAAAATGGTCACCTCCGAAAGCAGTGGACTATTAGGTATCAAATTTTTGTTGCACGTCATATAATGACGCAGTGTTTACGTAAGTATATTCTCTGTAATATTGTCATATATGTATTTTGTATTTGTACAGATGCTGGGCTCCCAGGAACTTGTCGATGTAGAGGTGCCAAATAGCCCACGACAGTGGCTTGTTTCTCGGCTCAATATCTGCACACTACTTATATTGTTAAATAATATACCCACTAGTGTCAGAGATGCCCCTTCTTTATTTACATTTTAATCAAGATTGAGATATCACGATATAAATATTTGCGTTTTTCCTTTCTCCTTCTTCTTTGTTTCCCATCCCCCCTCCGCTTTATAGAGTACGGTGTAGATTTTTTGTTTATTTTTGTTTAAAATTTTTGATAAAATTATAAGATTACTAATACTACTACTACCATCACGCCATTTCCCCATAGGGGTAAGCAGAGAGAATGGACAGTTACACACGTCTATCTTGGCATACATTCCTAGCTTCTTCCACATTCATACATCTTGTCATACATGCCCTTCGGTTCTGTCTGCTTTTGACATGACCAGACTTAAGATTTTGGTTTATCTGATCATGCCACGTCTTCCTTGGTCGTCCTCGTCTCACGTTGCCGTTCATTTTCGCTATATATACTTGTTTTACCATTCTTTCGTAAGCCATTTGTTCTGCGTGTCCAAACCATCTCAGAGACCCTTTCTTAATCTTATCAATTATACTTGACTCAGATTTACACTCTCGCCTGATTTCATCATTCTTAACCAGTCATACATTGATTTCCCACACTCGTCTAAGAGATCGCATTTCAACCGCGTTTACTCGGCTTTCATCCTTCCTCTGCCAGTTCCATGTTTCACTTCCATACATATAAGTGTTGGGATTATAAAATTCTGTATTATTATAAATAGGACATGTCCATATACTTTTTATTTTCTTTAACTAAACTGTTTGGGTGGTAGGAATAAATTGCCTTAAGTCAATATACCCGCCCTTACATCTATATAAAATGTTTATGCATTTAAAGTGTAAAATAAATTATTTCACCTATCAGATTGTAGTTTCGTGGAAGTGTGTGGACTTACGGATCAGAGATCTGAGGTTGAAGCTCGCTCCATAATTAAATGTAGATATTTAGTCAATTTCTGTCTCTAAAATATACATATATGTATGTTTGGATTTAAGTATATATACATTTTTTGTGTATATATTTTTTTTATTTCTCAAACTAACTTTTATTTTAGAAACATAATTTAAATAACGTCAATGAATGCCTCGACACGGGTTGTGTGAGTTGTGTCCAGTGAGGTGTTCATATGGAAAAAAGGTGTAAAGCATTAAAATAAATAAAAAAATATAAAAAATCATTTCTCTCAGTATATTAATAAACTAAAAAAAATAAATAAATCATTCCTCTCAGTATATTAATAAAATAAACATGAATAATAAGCGTGTTTTTTGTTTTCTTAAAAATTCAAAAAGTGATATTATCGTAAAACGTGCGAAACTTTATTTTGAATAACTATCGTCCTTACATCGATAAATTATAAACAATAGTTATTTTCAAATCAAACATGAGTTATTAAATTACTTTTATTGATTGTAGTTATTAAAATAACAATGACAACACATCCTATTACGATATAGATACACGCGATATAACGGACTTATACCCGTATGCAGAGACAAACCTTAAGGTGAGGAAAGTACATTCTATTGTCTTCACCTTCGGGTTATTCTTTGCATTTGAAATTAGAATGCACTTTCCTCGCCTTAAGTTTTGTCTCTGCATACGGGTATTAATGTATTTCTTATATATATCTACCATGCGCGGTCCGTTCATAGAACGCATGGAACCATTGGTTCCCCTACATTTTGCCAAATAATGTTTATAAAATAGCATATTTAATCAATTAATTATCAGTCATAATACCTAACATTAAGATTACTATAAACAAATTATGTAATAATAATTTGATTAATAATCGCGATAAACTGTGAAGGAATTTTACTATCACCTTAAAAAAATATGTTAAAAAGCAACGTAGCCTCCGGCACATTCATTTACCAGCTCTGTCAAGCGCGTACTGATCGGCAAGTACTTGCTATCGGCTGGCTGGGTATCGATTCAAAGAACGATCGCGATGGAAGCGAATTCAAAATTCCGTTCCAGCGCCGTACTGAACGCGCAGTCCGGGCGCAGGCGCAGACGTAAATCCTCACTAGGCAACGGAAGCAATCGAAGCAAAACAACACATTATTTTCCATATGATGCGAACGCAATACCGCGCCGCGCCGCACAGCACAGAGATGTGATTTTGGTATTTTGGCGCTGGACATGATAGTTTAATAAATATTTTGTGGTAGAGGAGGAATACAAAATTAAATCTAGAATTTAATTCAAACATTACATTAATATAATGTTGATTTGTTATAAGAAAAAAGTTTATAATCTACTATATTTATTTTTTTTTTGGGTTCAAATAATGACCAATTATTTTTCGTTAAAAAGCCATGTTTTTTAACGAGATAATATTTATTTTGGTTTTACTGCATTTTAGTCAAATAAAATATAATTCCACAAAATACTTCGCAATTTTTTATTGTAGTATATATAGTGAAGTTGGTTAATTTGTTATTACAATTTATTACTAGACATGTAAAATTATTGTTTTTATTTCTAATCATATGTATAAAGTATTTAGTTTGTCTTTAATTTTTTAAGGGCAGTGTATATTATTATGTACGAATTACTTATATATTAATTGCTTCCCTAATCAAAAACCCCACCGCACGCCCCTGATATCTACCTGTTCATATTCAGTACACGGACACAGGTGGGAAATTGAATTTGGTTTGTAATTAAATTTGCGTTGCAAGCACTTCCACGTTGCTCTTGGGTGCTCGGAATCGAAATTCTTGTATTTATTATTATACGTAGCTATCCCTGACGTAAATCATTAGGTACCCATTAACAAAATGACTCGCCTACAATCTGTATTGAATGCTGCAACGAGACTTATTTTCGGAATCTCTAAGTTCAGTCATATCACTCCACTACTTCGGGAACTACACTGGCTACGTTTTCCACAGAGGGTCGAATACAAACTCTGTTGGCTTATGTATAAGTCACTGCACAACTCTGCTCCGGAATATCTAAGGGAACTATGCATTCCAGATGAACTAGCTGACAGGCGTTTCACGCTTAGATCAGCTATGTCTACGGCGAGAGGAAAAGTTATTATACCTCTACGCAAACAGCGCACTAAATTTAGTGAACGCGCATTTGCGGTCGCGGGCCCTATGGCATAGAATGCTCTCTCTGTGTAAGTGTAAGAATGGCTGTGAAAGTGAAGTGATGTTTCGGAAAAAACTTAAAACCCACTTGTTCTCTAAATCATTTGAATAAATCCGTAGCATGTGACA
The DNA here is from genome assembly GCF_059751315.1 of Micrasema longulum. Lineage (NCBI taxonomy): Eukaryota > Metazoa > Arthropoda > Insecta > Trichoptera > Brachycentridae > Micrasema > Micrasema longulum. The sequence goes on along the minus strand of NW_028278905.1, from coordinate 90,671 downwards.
ACAAAATAAATTGTTTTAATTAAATTACAAATTTAAAAGCTTTAATTAAATTAATTTAACAATAGAATCACTACGTAAAGCGCCCTTGAGGTATTATATTACGAAAATGGGGCTATATAAGTTATCCATAATGATAATAATAATTAACTATTCAGTGGGTATTTTGATAATGTAGGCTTTTATGTCCCTGGTTGTAGGCAAGAATTTTTTATTAGCAAAAAATATATTTAACTATGCAAACAAGGAAAGAGAAACAAAATTTAAAACATTGACTTTAGCTATGAGTAGGAGAGGGATAAGACGCTTTTATCTTATTATTCTTGCTACGGTAAAAAATTGATGTTTTGAACTGGGGTTGTCCTATGGTCAACATAGAGCTTTGCGTAGTATTGTTAGATTAATTTAGTCAAATATTGCAAATAGTTTAATAATAAATAAATATTATGGTTTTTTCGTACTTTGACCAAGAAATATTTTTTATAGGCAGTTGTGAAAACCTTAAATTAAAATGAGTAAAAGTATATAAGTTATGTTTATCGTTATTTTTTCGCTTTGATTCATGCCGAAATTTTTATATACGTAATTAAAAATAATGTTATCGTTTTCAATCCATTAGTTTCATTGTAAGTTGTACTGACGTTTTAAACAACGAAAAAAAACTAATATTCGTTTGTTGCTACATCAACATTTTGTTTTAATCTCGTTGGCGGTGTATGTGCGAAGTACGCATGTTTATACGCACATACACTACACATGTACACATGTTTAAACACTAGCTTATTTTGATGCACGTAGAGTAGCTTTATTTTTATGTTATTCATTTGTATGTTACAGATTCCTTCCGAATTATTTAATGCACAATAAATCGCCTCAATCACTATTTTCATACATACCATACACACACAGATTTGTATAGTTAGGTATTTGTGTTAAGTAATTTCTGTGGCTTGGATTTGGGCCAGTGTCAGATTTCTTTTTTTTCCAAATTTTGTAGGGGGTCGATGTCGATTTTAGATACAGGTCCGCCGTTTGTTTTGAATTGAACGCCGGCATTTAATGATCATCAGCCTATCCGCCCAGTTGAGTGGCTGATTGAACTATTTGGCGGCAACGTACACGCAACAGTTCATTATAACTCTACAAAATGGCTGAAAAATTACTGTCCTGTAATATTGCTATTTACGACCCTTTTCGATCCTAGCCACAGATTTATCAGCTAACAACAAACTCTTGTTGGTAAATAACTACTAGCTATCACCCCATATTCATTTGTCCATTATTCGGAAATAGGACGTGGGGTAGTGAAGCCTTATGAAGCGCCATTTACGCAAAACATCAATTTTATTAATGAAATTTTGGGAGCTGCGATACACTGTTTATTTAAAATGTATCTTCGACGTGCGATCTAAATCAAATTTGAAAATCTATGTCAATCGTGCGATCACAAATAACAGCTATCGGTAAATTTGCTTATTTACTCGTGTCGAATTTTCCGTATAAATTTTGATAAAACGACTTTATTGTCGTCGATTTCACTATCGTCGAGACCGTAATACCGAGACATTGAATTTATGTGTATAAATCTGGGAGTTAATGTTAATGCTAGAACTGCTTATGTCACAAAAGTTGATTGTTCGGAAAAGGGGATTGTCTGTATCTGTAGCGATTTTTAAAATAAAAAAAATACCCATGATAATAATATTTGAAGCACTAGCTTTATAATTTTCTATGTTTTATAATATTACTTTGTTTTTATTTTATATAAAATCACTAAAATAAATTTAAATTCCGACTGGTTTCAGAACATGACTGTTCCCTTTTCAGTGCATCAAATAAAACAAACAATAAATATTAATATTACCAATCGTAAATACATGATCTGCTAATACGTGTACAATGTTTTACATCCTGGCTACACATGTTCAGAAAACTTGAATAATATGGAAATATCACATATTACGAATACTGATAAAAATAGATTCAATGGATTTAGAATAATTAATTGTATTTTCAAAATCAATATGGATATTGTGGAGAAATGTTTTCATACATAAATTAAAAAAGATTTTTTTTAAATACGTCACTAGAAAATCTCGACACGTTTGGCCGTGACGTCAAGATTAGTGACAATGTTCTAAACAAATTTGAATGGTCGGAAACTCATAAAAAATAATCGTGACGTATTACTGGCGTGGCCAATGGAATGATTGTTTTGCGGGAATCCAAAATTTAAATATATTTTATATGCTGCTAATAAGTAACATTTTTTTTACTGGATAGTATTTCATTGACCTTTATTGCTTTAAACATGTTTTTTAATAAAACGTGATATTTCCCTATTCTTAAAAATCCTTATTTGAATAATCATGTTGATTACAAATTACCAAAGATTATTTAAGTTATCTGATTGCATGATTCGTGTCTAAAATCACTTTGACATGTCATATTATAAAAATGACTTGGTTTGATAAAAACGGACAAAACTCAAATACCTAACTGTTTTTCTCTAAACGATATTACCTATATATCTGCGTGAAAAATTCCAACCCTTATCAGTTCACGGTTTACCCCTTCGTTCTAATTCTCAAAGCACTCTTTTAATACCCATCCACAATTTTTCCTTCTTCTAACTCATATAGTGTCAATGCGGCTCGACTGTGGAATCATCTCCCATCCACCATCAAAGATGTTACTACAGTATCTCTGTTTAAATCACGTCTGAAGAAACATCTCCTTTCTCATACTTAATCTCTCCTTCTTTCCTCTTTCCTCTTTTTTCATTTTTCCCATTGAGTAATAGTTTTGATTTAAGGTAATTTATAAACAAATACGTTTATTTCTATTTGTATATATCTTAAGCTTTTATTTTCTATTGAATGTGTTTTGTAACTTGAATTATTAAAAATAAAACTATTTTTTTATTATTTCATTTAAGTTATTTATTGACAATTCTTGATGGAATTCCATTGTAATAACTTATATTTAAGGTAATTTATAAATAAATACGTTTATTTCTATTTTTATATATCTTAAGCTTTTTAATCTTTATTTTCTATTGAATGTGTTTTGTAACTTGAATTATTAAAAATTAAACTATTTTTTTATTATTTAAGTTATTTATTGGCAATTCTTGATGGAATTCCATTGTAATGATATAATAACTTATATTTACATATAAGTTATTAATTTAAAAATACTTGGTACACTTCCACTTATTTATTTTGACCAATTGACCAATTATTATTATTTTTTATTGGTTGGTTGGAAGAAATTGCCATTTGGCAATAATCCCGCCAACGTACAAATAACATTATGTACAAAAAGTTAAATAAAATAAAATACAATTCAACTACAAACTAAAAAATATTTCCCTTTCAATGGTTTCGTCAATAAAGGATCTTGGCATTACTTGAGATAGTAAACTCTCCTATCCTGAACACATTCATAATATTATAAACAAATCTCTCGAACTTCTCGGCTTTATCAATAGAATGACAACGGACTTCAAATCAATCTGAAAAAGCACATGATGACTGAACTAACTAGACTAGACGAGACATAAAATGACTAGACAATATTAAATTTCTAATGTAACCCTAACGGGTTTTTAAAAATTGTAAATAAATAAAAAAAAAATATATATATATATTAATACCATCAAAACTCTTTATTGCTCACTAGTTCGACCCCATCAATACGCTTCTCCTATTTGTACTCTATTCTACAGGACTCATATTGACCATATCGAGTTTGTCCAACACCGTTTTCTAAGAAAAGTGGCTTGGTTGCTCGAATTACAGAGGGGTAATTATTCCCATTTTGAAATAGAGCAATCTCTTTGTCTGTCTTCATTGGAGAAACGTAGAACTGAGATGGACCTTATATGCATTTTCAAAATACTGAATGCCATAAATGATGTCCCATCTCTGTTGAAATCAATTTCTTTTCATTTTACCAACCATGTCACCAGAAGTCAAAATCTGCTATTTATTAAATATTCCAAGAGCAATTTTTGTTTTTTTACCCCATTGTCCAGAATGTGTAGATTGGTCAATTCATCCCACGACTTGGAATTCTTTGGGATTGATCTTCCGACTTTTCGTAGATCTCTTCGCGACTAAAAAATTGTGGAATGAAGTTGGATTGGCATGGTTTAGCTTGAAGTCTTATGTCTTTCGTTTTTATGGATATATTGTATACCATTATTGTATTGCCCTTGTTTGTCTTTGCTACATAGTTTTATGTTCTTTTTGTTTAGTTTCTTGTATTCATATTTCTTCGTGTAACTGTTGTAATTTGCATAGGCCGTATTTATAATAAATTAAATATTACTTTTAAAAAATAGATAGGGGGAAGGGACAAGACCACAGAATGTGTTCAGAAGATTGATTAGTCGACACATAGTTGAGCATACTCAAATTGATCTGAATACATTTTTTTGGTAGCGAAAGTTTTCCTCAAAATTCAGATTCTTTCTCCTGAAGCACCGTGATACGGACAAAATTTTGAGTCAGGATTCGGTAAAAGGAATTTCAGCTATCACGTGCCCGAATAAGGGAAAGAAAACCTGAATTCCCAATTCCGGTATAAATTTTTATACCTTCCTTAGTTAAGCCAATTCGTATTCAGATCTCTTGTATCGTTAACTAGACTGTATTAGGAAATTTGGTGAACTGTCTGACAATATTATTGTAAGCAAATTGATGCTGATTAAACTTCGGTGACCCTTGGTAAATGTACATTTGGAAAGGTCTCTTACAAATAATCATAAACTAACTGGTTAATTTGGGAAAGTGTTTCGCAGAGAAAGACTTAGACACAAAATATCACAAAATAAAACAGGTAAATACGATGTTATCTACCAGATTGTAGTCCCGGGACTGCCCGGGAGTGTTGCGAACTCACGGATCAGAGGTCTGAGGTTGAAGCCCGCTCCAAAACAACTTGATTTTAAAGGCGATTTACTCGTAGATAATACAATATTGTTTTGATCCAGGACTCGATCATTGTCCACAAGTAAACAGCAATTTGTAGGACAAATAATAGGGAAATATAACTTTTTTTTTACATTTTTAAGTAATTAATATCTTAATAATACCGCCCAGTATTTTTTTTTTAAATTTGTAATTTTACAAGGTCGATGTGGAATATCTATGAGAGTGGTGGCCAGATCGCACACATGGCTGCACAGACATATCAATCGCTGCCTAAAGGAAGGACATATGCCTTTGGATTGTAGCAGTTGTCATACCTTTATATAAGGTAAAGGGATCTCGTGCGGAATGTGGAAACTGCCATCAGTTCCAAAAATATTTAATTTGTTGCCACTTGACATGAAATCATGTCATCGTAAAAATTAAATTATGTTTCTATTACGTAAGTGGTTAGTAGACAAAAGGTTCCTATATTGATTTATTATTTATGTAAAACATTTTTTTTTTTTTAATCTATCATTGAATACGTTTTTGTTATTTTCTTAGGTTAACCATTTCTTTTATTACTTTCTTATTTCATTTACATTTTTTAGATCTTAATTTTAATATGTACTTTTAATTTTCTTATTATTTTTATTTTTTCTGCAGATATGCATTTAAATTCTCGATTTACTTTACTTTGTTTAATTTATTTTTCATCTTGTTTTGATTACATTTATGAGCACACACTATTTATATACGTGTTTATTATTTTTTTTTCTTATATTTAAAATATGTTCAAGTAAATTACTATTCTTTAATTTTAATTGTATTATTTTACTCTATTTTCTTAGTTTAAAAAAATAAATAAAAATTCTTTAAACTATTTTTTATCAACAATATTTTGAAATTTGATATTTATTTGACTTACTAGAATTCCAATCGACCATGCAATTTGTAGCTGCACGACGATTCGTAATCTAGCTTCCATACATAAATGTAATCAACCATGAAATAACTTTTGTAAATAGGGTCTAGAAATCCAACCATCCATGCGCTCTGTAGCTGCAAGACGTGTTGTAATCTCACTATGTATTATTATTATTTTTTAAATTTCATTAATACACTAAACTTCGTTGTAAATTTAAAAAATATGTATTTGGGGGCTTGATTTCTTACCGTCTATGCGCTCTGTAGCAGCAAGACGTGCTGTAATCAAGCTCTTATCTGTTATGATTTGAATTGGCCTTAATTGGGATTTACGAGGAACTAGAATACCAATCGTCCATGCGCTCTGTGGCTGTAAGACTTGTTGGGATTTTTATTTATTGTTCCGCGCCCTTTAGGTGATTTTTTTAAAAATTATGATATTTAAATTATCCAACTGTATATATTTATAAACAGCCTAAAATATTGTCCAAATTTTTGTAGACAAGGACTGGATTCAACTCCCTGGGGAGCTGTTTATATTAACATATTACAACAGAGATGAACTTAAACCAGCCATTGACAGGTCATAAGCCCTGTAGATGCCTAGACTTCTAAATTACCTTTTCTTAAATGTTCTTCATCTCTGTTGTAATTTGTTAACTATTTTTTATGTTTATTATTTTATTCGTATACAGTATTATGTCTGTACTCTTCTTATTTGATTATTAATTGAAACTAATGTCTGAGCACCCGATGACAAACTATTAATGAATAGTTTATCGGGACAAAATATATCTTATTAATTTGTTTTCTTTATAATGTATTAATATTGTAATAATGTGCATATTTTATTGAATGAAGACTCTATGAAAAAAAAAAAGTGTTCTTTGTTCTGTCGGTAAACTGTGTGGGACAATTATAATCGAGAAAGTCGGAAAGGTGACGAAAGATAAGGTGTGGGACGTGCAAGGAGCCTTTATGAGTGGACGTGGATGCACGGATCAAATTTTTGCGCTGCGAATGCTAACGCAAAAGTTTTTGGCAAAAAGTCAGAAAGTATTCTGCGCATTTGTCGATTTGCAAAAAGCGAATGATAAAGTAGATGGAATGAAATTGTGGGGCGTGTTGGAAAAGTGTGGTGTAAACCATAAACTTATACGTGCAGTATCGTATCTCTATGAGAAGAGTTCAGCGTGTGTAGGAGTTAATGGGGGATTTAAATCTTGGTTTGCGATCTCAAAAGGCGTGAAACAGGGATGTGTAATGTCACCATGGTTGTTTTTATCTATACATGGATCTATGTATGAAAGAGATAGACGGTATGGGTATCGGAGCAAAAATTGATAATTTTTCAGTAAGCTGCTTGTTGTATGCTGATGATGCAAGCTGTTTCCAAGCAGTAATGACGATTTGCAACAAATAGTCTCTAGAATGTATGATGTATGCCTCAAGAGCGAATTGGCGATGAACGAAATTAATAATATTTGAGTTTGTCCAAATGTTTGTAGACAAAAAACTGGATTTCACCCCCTCGGGAGTCATTAAGATTAACAAATTACAACAGGGATGGAGAATACCTTAGAAAAGGGAATATGGAAGTCTAGGCATCTACAGGGGTCATTGGCTGATTTAAGTGGCCACTTTACACACTGTGTAACATTCTCATTCTCATTTTCAGGCGTTGCCTAGTATGTAGGTGAAATAATTCAATTAGATGAATTTCACTCGCATAAATAAAGGTTTCAGCTCTTTAACTTCACAACCATCAACATATGAAAGAATTGAAGAAATATAGATGTTTAAATATGAGCAGAATGGTGAATGTTACACAGTGCGTAAAGTGACCACTTTAACCAGCCAATGACAGGTCATAAGCCCTGTGGATGCCTAGACTTCCATATTCCCTTTTCTAAGGTTTTCTCCATCCCTGTTGTGATTTGTTAATCTGAACGAAATTAAGTCAAAAGTGATGGTATTTGAAAGAGGAAGTGAGGTTACTGACTGCATAATAAATGTAAACAACGAATGTCTTGAACAAGTAGAAGAATGTGTGTATCTGGGAAGCATGTTTATAAGACATGGAAGAGTAGAAAAAAATGTTGAAAGGAGAGTTGAATGCGGGCAACAAAATGAACGGAGTACTAAGCACAGTAATTACTAATAAAAATAAATATAATATGCCTACGGGTTTCAGAACACGACTTTTCCTTGGTCAAGGCTTAAAAATAAACTTATTTTTAAGCCGTGACAAGGAAGCAGTCATGTTCTGAAACCGGTCCGCATTCAAAACTCGTTTGGGTGATTTTACGAAAACTAAATACGTATGGAAAATCACAGAGTTAGTGCTTCAAATATTAATTTTACAATTTATATATATAAAATGCATTTTTAATGATGAAACGTAATTTTTAAGTGAATTTTACTGATAAAATCCGCATTCTCTTTACAATTCATGATCAATTGAACGTAGTTATGCAGAAAGCAGCCAGCCACAGAAAAGTGAAACATAGATAATAGCACTTTTGTGAAAAGAGTGAATAATCAATCTGCACGAAAATTCGAATGTTTTTTTACTTTGGCAAGTAATAAATAATGCACGCATTCGTTTTTTTGTTTTACAAAAAATAATTTCATTATGTTTTTCACCAGATTTAACGATTTTTATGACAGCCAGATCTAATATTGAATAAAACCTCATACAAACTTTAGAGTTTTACTTTTAGATGGATGAGTACATTTAGATGTATGAAGTGACATTCATTTTCCTGACAATTTGACATCATAAAATTTTCAGAAGGTGATTATTACAGTTTTTTTTATATATGAGAGCGGCCTGGCTGTTTTAAACAGAACGTAGAATAGACCTTCCTGAATTCGATAACACCAAAATCTATTTTATTTATTTTTTATTGTAGACTGGCGGCTTTCTACATAACTACGCTCAAAACAAAATCACAAAATAGCTTAATGTATAAAGGGTTAAAACTGTATGATGAGATGCCTGAAAGTATGAAGAATGAAAGAAAACTTACGGATTTAAAAAAAAAATGTTATGTTTATTGTAATAATGTAGTTATGTAAGAAATATTTAATAAGTATTTGTTATAATTGTAAATATATTAGTTAATATACAATGTAATATTAACTAACTTAAGTAAATAAATAAATAAAATAAATAAATAAAATTATTGCAATGAAATAAAACTTTTATACTAAGTGTACGTATTTAAAAAAAAATATATTTAAAGAACGCGACTCTTTTGACAAAATTCATACGTGTTTTTTTTAATGTTATTTAATTTATAAGGTTTAAATAAACAAAATAGGTGATTTACATGACACGTGTCGAGTACGCGTGTTTCAAAGGGTATTGTTTTTTCCTCGTGATGTTACCAGTATTTAAAGTCGTTCAATAATTGAATAAACACACACACATCTCAAGTCCCGCCTTGTCAGGGGACATTACAGCCGCAAGTGGTTAGCACGTGCGCCACACGCGCTGTTTTATGCTCCGTATATGTTTCTGTTTAGATAAATTCTCTCCTCTGACACCCTACGCCCGAACCATTCGTCTTCAATCCGTATTTGACTTTTCTACATTGGTATACATCTTCCGTACGACGAACGTGTTCGATATCGGACTGGAATGCAACATTTCAATTCATGGCTGCCCTGGATTTACTTACATAGATGCAAACGTTTGATAAAACGGAGTTCATGGCAGTTTCTTTTACGACATTCGGACGGATTCTATTCGATTTGTCAAGAATTTTTGGTTTTCGTTTCAATCGGGAAATACCACGTTTTTAAAAATATTTTTAAAGAAATAAAGGTATTTGAAATACTCAGAAAAAAAGAAATTTTTGTTACCTTTATTAGTCGCATAAAAAATATTTTTAAATGTCTAATTTTGAATTCCCTCAAAAACGGTCATTTATTTTAGCCACGCCCCTAATACGTCACGATTCGTGTTTATTTGTTCCTAACCATTCAAATTTGTTTAGAACATTGTCACGAACCTGACGTCACAACTATCAAGGCCAAACATATCGCGTTTTTCTAGAGACGTATTTTTTTAGGATTTCTTTTATAAATTTATGCATAAAAACATTTTTCTACAAAATCCATATTGATTTTGAAAGTACAATTAATCATTCTTAATCCATTTAATATATTTTTACAAATGAAGTTATCTGTTTGATTAATATAATTGAAGAATAAATATATTTACAATGTTTTTTTCCAAACATATTCAATTAAAGTTTACCGACGAAGATACTTTGAATTTTCATACAAATATACACACTTTCGTTATATATCGATGTTAGTTTATACCGTCCTGATGCGTACCGTGAAAATAGCGTTCATAATTGCGACGCAGCCCACCAACTTACTCTAGTATTTTTTCAAAGAAATGGTAACCTGGACAATAAAAACAATAAAAAACCGAACACGTAATTTATTTATTTTATTTTATTTTCTTTGGGATTTTTACAGCTATTACATAAACAAAATAATTAGAAAAATCTTAACAATACTAAAGCCAATTAAAAAAATCCACTGTAAATATAATGACACATAATATATAAGAAAATAAGTTTAGTAATTGGTAATGTTGGCAAATAATGTTATTTTTGTGAGAAGAAACATTTTTAATTTTTAATGTCTTGATGAAGGAACAGCCATGTTTTAAAACCGGTCGGCAAATAAAATTAATTAAGTGATTTTAATTTTGATAAATTGCATTAATTATGTTTGTTATATAAATGCCTTTTTTTATCTATTTATTTTTTAAATTTTGTTTTGTGATTATTGGTATTCACCGCAGATTTATCGTGGGGTTACTGCCCAAAGCTGGTAATTTCACATTTTAGGTATATGGAGTTCGCGATGAATTGTGTGTCTTTACGTGAAAATATCTATGCCTGGAAAAAGTTTCAAGCTCCTTCGATCTCAGTAAAGCAGTTATATAACTTACACTTTTTTTTTAATAAAATATCGTAAGTCCAGTTTTTTCCATAATCAACCATGAAGAAGTTTGTAAAAACATTAACAATATTATTTTAGGCAACGAACGAGCCAAAATTGGCATGTATCTTTACTGCCAAAATATTGTAATATCACTAACGATTTTTTTCTGTCAGAATGTCAAACTTTAAAATTGCGATAACTCCATAACATGTTTTATGGACCTACCAACTTTTGGCGGTAACCCCACGATATGATACATCTTTTCAGTGGTATTTACATATAATTGGTGAAAGATGTTTAGTGTTATTATTTTTTATTTTGTAAATTGTTTACATATTGTGATATCTTTTAATATTTGTGAACCGAAAATTAATAAATAAATAAAATTAAAATACCTAAAAAAATAATAAATAGTTACCAACAAAGCTAAAGTCGAATGAAATGACAATGTTCAAGCATAGGGGTCCTGTTTCTAAACGATTATTTATGATTATTATACACGAGCCGTACAGTGCAACATGTGGTACCCCTCACAATTCACAACTCCATCTATCAAATCTGCGACACACGAGCTTAAATTCCGCTTCAGATTTCCGCGCCCCGGGTAAAATTTCCGTAATTGCTTGTAAACGTTAACAGCTGTCAAATACAAGAGTGCCACCACTTTAAAAATTCCAAATACGGATGGATGATCTATTTTTACCTAATCGCTGCCCTGGTCTTTGTATGTTCAATTGACCATTTTGCAAATTTTACTACAGACATTTTTTTAGTTTTTAAAGTCAAATAAGTCAAATCAGTAATTCGCACTCAAAACATGCTGAAAAATCTATTTAATAACGAAAAAATAATTATTCTTTAGCCAAATGGACGCGACAGACGACAGAGAGGATTTTTTTTTGAGAGGGGAGTATTGAAGTCTAAATATTTCCAGGGTTTTTGACCCGTCATTGGCTGGTTTTAGTGTCTACTTTACACAATGTGTAACATTTACCATTATGCCTATGTTTAATCGTGTTAATTTCCTCAACTCTTCGATCTGTTGATTTATTTATTTATTTTATTTATATTTCCCTTGTCCCTACGACGTAGACGACGAGGAGGTTTAGAGTGACAGTGAAAATTACATTAAAAGTTTTGAATGTAAATATTTTGTTCGCGGGTTTCCTTACTTAATTTGGTTGGTAGAGGAAGAAATATAATCAATTCGTTATGACAAAAAAATGCTTGCTTGTATGAGTGAATCCGAAGAAAGACGTTTAGTCTTTAAAATGAACTCGGGTATGTGGTGGATGCTTTCAAAGTTGATTTATGTGAAGATAAATAGCTGACTAACAAAGGGTAATTGAAAGCCCACCCACTTACCCGAATCCGTTTTAAAGGTCTTACGGCCTCTTTTCAGATCCGCACATTGCAAAAACATTTTTTTAAATCTGTAATGAACGGCATTTTTTTTTCTCCATAAATTCTTCGAAAAGATTCGCGGTTTTTATTTATTTAGAATTTACATTTACTGGTTTCAATGCCCGCATTTATATACAGTCAATTTGTCTATCACCTTAGATCTAATTTTCCCTATTCTGACGGCGATAGGGTATGTTAGTTCGTTAGCTTGTTAGTTAACCGGAAGTAAGAAGTCTGGTCTTGAGAACCAGAACCGTTACCACCCCTCCACCGGACAAATAATTCAAACCCATTAAGCTCAAAATAAAATCTTAATTTATTCAAATTCATTCATTGTTCACAAAGGGTAATAATAATTGGTCAAAATTAATAATTTTTTTCTAGTGGACTAACAGGTGCAGCCGAATTTAAAGTGTGTAGTGTTCTTTAACTGAGCCCAAGTGAACAGATTAGCAAAATGGTTAAACTTTTGACTTTATGAGCTTTTTGCCTATTTTTTTTTTCAATTAACTGTTTTGATGTTCTTGATTTGAATGGCTGTTTTGTGCATAAAGAATGAGGAAAAATAGTTTTTGGTTTTTACTGATTACAAAAATGTAATAAATTCTATGAGTTAACCTTTAAAATGTCAGAAAGTTTAATTTACCCGCAATGGGCTCAATTGGATGGTGTTTTGCAAAAATGTAAAAAGCCACACCAACCTCAGACTGAGATAATCGGGTATTTTCACAAGTCAGGAATAACGTTAAAAATATAATGTATATTTAGAGCGGATTTTTATGATTCTACTGATATAACTATCAATGTATTCAAAACGAGTTTTCATTAATAATTTTCGGGTTTAAAATGAGGACATACAAAAAGACTCAGTTGGTATTACGTCATTTTGACGTCACGCGTTACGACCGCCGACTAAGCTTCTAAAAAACATTGCGTACAAGTTTGGCGCCCCAACGTCATACGTACCGTTTGTCCTACAAGGTGCATAACGTCTCGTTTTCGGGTAATTTAAAATATGCATATTTTAAACCTTTGTAGAAAATTTATCCGACGTCGCATCAAAAAATATGAACACCATTACCATTATATTTTTTTGCTTATTCAAAAATAAAAATACGTGAAAATACCTTATTGATGTTTTTGACATCAGGCGTTTATTTCAAAAATACGATTTTTATCTCAGAATTCAACTCGGCTATTAAGTTAAATTTATAAAAAACTACTTAATAGACCAAAATAAGGCGTTACAATTTTTTTTTTCAACAATAAAATTTAACAAAAAAACACTTTTATCCCATTGGATAACACATTTACAGAACTTACCTTTGTAACAACAATAACTATCAAAGTACTCGTATATTCAAAATTGTATAAACTGTTATAAATAAACAACGACAACAGTGGCGGCCTCCGTGGTGTAGTGGTCAAGAAGCTTGACTCACAGACGGAAGGTTCCGGGTTCGATTCCAGGTGAGAACACAAAAATTAAATATGATTTTTCTCAAGCCTGGGTGTTCTGTGATGTAATTCACCACTGTAATTGGGCCTCCTGGCCTGTTGTGGTGCAAAAAAAAAAAAAAAAAAAAAAAAAAAAAAAAAAAAAAAAAAAAAAAATAACAGTGTAAATCACTCTCCAAGCACAAAAGGTAGTCTCTTTTTTTGGAGAGTTACAGTGATAACATTAACTAGATGTATAAAAGTAAATCTGTATAGAATTTTTTTTAAAAACATCTACATTTTATGAAATTTATTAATAAAAAAAATTACCAAAAAATGACGCAAAAATGTTTTTAAGGACAAAAAAAATATGTACATAAATATATTTTTTGTATATATTTTATTGTGATATATTTTTGATAAAAAAATAAATAAAATTGAAATAAAAGCTTCATGTTTTAAACCGGACGTTAAAATACACTGGGATTTACTTCCAATATGAATCCCCAAAGTGCAAAAAGTTAGCTGCCGTTAGTAACATTTAAAACTTGTCTACAATTCTGGCAAAGACAGTGTCCAAAGTGTCCATTTTTGCAATGTTGTTATCGTGTTGGCCACATATTGATCTTGATTCGCAACAATATGATTAGCATCTTAAAGTAGTGTTACATTGTTTTCAGTCAAATTCCATGGTTTTTGTTTAACACATCGAGGTATCATAGAGAATTAGAAAATTAAAACTCATCTAAATATTTTTTCAAAGCAAAAATATATCTTTTGGATCATAATTCTGATACTCACTGTTTTTGTTTTAGATTGTCATTGTTTTAGATTTTGTGGCTTGACACATGTTTGCCTAACACATTATAATTGTTCTTAATAGTTCACGTGAAAAAAGCTATCTTACTGTTTATTTATATTTTTAAAATAGCTTTCAAGCAACCTTTGCGTTTTGCTCACGCTAATGGGACCCACACACGATAGTCTTATCTTGTTACCTGCCCAATTTAATGTTTTCTGTCTGGGACCCATAACTCTACGTAATGCTATACTAGAACTGTTTATTTTTTGCTGAATTTGGATCTTGTGTGCACATTTTGAAGATTTATGCAAAAAAATGTTTTATTGCGCGGTAAAAATTAAAGCATTGTTCGGAAAAGTTTCTTGGAAATGTACGAAAAAAATAATAAAAAATATTTTTTATAAAAACGAACTATTTTGAACGACGTCACTAGTTCATATGAATCAACCAATGAGAGAGCTGTGAAAGATATCCCGTTTACTTATCGTTGACGGACCAACCGGCAGAACTGAACCTCTGACGTCACATGCGGAGTATTTTCGGAAATACAAAACTTAAAAAAATCATAGCGCTGATAATACTATGTACAAAAAAAATAAAAATATTTTTTTTGCTTAGTTTAATAGTCTATTAACAAATAAAAAAATGTAAAACGAGTGATCTTCCTCATTATACCTAACATTTTATGGATGTTTATCTAACTCGTCTCGATCCAACTGGAAATATGTTTGTTTGTTTTTTTACAGTACTTTTTTGTTTTTTTTCATTTGTCTTTTTGTACATAATGTAATTGTACATTGGCGGACTTATTGCCAAATGGCAATTTCCTCCATCAACCAATAAAATAAAAGTTTTATTTTTATAATTCAAGTTACAAAACATATTCCATTGAAAATATAAATAAAAAAGCTGAAGATATATAATAATATAAATAAATTTTCTTAAATCAATGCCATTACTTAATGGGAAAAAAAAGGAAACAAGAAAGGAGGAGAGATTAAGGAAGAGAAAGGAGATGTTTCTTCAGACGTGATTTAAACAGAGATACTGTAGTTAAAATCTTTGATGGTGGATGAGAGATGATTCCACAATCGAGTCGGATGGACACTGTATGAGTTATATAACAAAGAGTAATTGTGTATGGGTATTAAGAGAGTGCTTCGAGAATTAGAACGAAGAGGTAAACCGTGAACTGATAAGCGTTAAAAATTTTCACGGAGGTATATAGAAGCGTTAGGACCATGAAGTTCATTGAAAAGAAGCGAGAGGGAGTGATAGTCTCTCCGCTGTCTAATTTTGAGCCATTTCAGTTGACTACGATATTCAGAAATATGGTAATATTTCCTAAAACCAAAAATATACCTTATGCATGTATTCCGAAGTCGTTAAAGTTTATCGAGTTGCTCACAGCTTAAATCAATCATGGAAACATCCGCGTAATCTAGAATGGGAAATAGTAATACTTGTACGAGAGTGCATTTAGTATTAGTGGGTAAGAATTTTTGCAACCTTCTAAGTAAGTGTAGACTGAAAAATGTTTTGCGGCTTAATTCATTAATATGAGCTCGCCATCATTCGCCAAACTTACTACCATGCTCTATTTTTTATAAATTTATTGATATCCTTCTAACTTTGCTGGAATTCCACTCGTCCATGCGCTTTGTAGCTGCACGATGATTGGTTATCTAGCTTTCATATACCAACTTAAAAATACCTAAATTTTATAAATGGGGTCTAGAATTCCAATCGTCTATGCGCTTAGTAGCTGCAAGACGTGTTGTAATCTTACTCCTTTTTATTATTCATATTATTTTTTTATTTTTTTTAGTATCATTAATACACTAAATTTATTTGTCAATTTTTAAAATGTGTAAATGGGGGCTAAATTTCGAACTGTCTATGCGCTCTGTAGCTGCAAGACGTCCTGTAATCTAGCTCCTATCTGTTATAATTTTTTATTGATCTTAATTGAAAACGAGGAACTAGAATCCCAACCGTCTATGCGCTCTGTAGCTGCAAGACGTACTGGGATATTTATTAATTGTACAGCGCCCTTGAGGTGATTTTCACAAAAATGGCGCTATATAAATTATCCAACTATATATATAGATGTTCATCCATTAGCACTCCTAGATTTTTAAAGATTTGTATTGGATATTGGTACCATTGACATTTTTTTCCCATCAGTATTATGGTATTTCTACCAAAAATATGTTTTATATATTTAATATAAGAGTTTGAGTATATGTATTCGTATCTTAAGAATTTCTATGGTCCACAGTATTTTCTTCGATCATTTAAATAACACTGATTCTAGTTCATAGACCGGCATAAGACTGTTGACACAACTGTCACTTCGTACAAGGAAGTAACAATGTCAATATTTTCGGTATTCTGATAAAACCCTCTAAATGCATTATCGCCTATACTGAGACAAATCCATTCGAATGTTTGACTCAACAAAAGTTGTTCCCAGTCTTCCTAGTTCATATTCTGGACATGATTCGTACTCATAAAAATAAATTTGTTGCGGAGTGGACGTGGTGTGAAGATTACCAGGTGCGAGGTGTGAAACTTAGATAGTGGACTGTATTGTTGGGGAATAAAGGTTGCGCAACTCCACTAACCTGCTAATGATGAGGCGTGACGTGTTTTGGAACCTTGCTGGTGAAGCTGGCGGTCGTGAGACGCCGGCACAGCTCGCTTGTTGAATTATTTGTTGGAAGCACTTTACTTAATTGATGTTAGATTAGTACAAAAAAATTAACGTTGTTTCAGCACTCACACGTGGGATTATTCTTACGTGGAGTGCGCTAGGAAATAGGAAGGACGGGTAGGTAGGTAGGTTTAGGTTAAGTTGAGAGTTGATCTGAACATTGCTAGTTCCTTTAAATTGTTTCAATAGATGAGATTTAAAAAAAATAATCTTTCAAATGGCATTAATGGTTTTCACCAGAAAATGTTTTTAAAAAAAACAATTTAGTGGGTTTTTTGTACATAATAACTTCGAAATTAAACCTCAGAAGATTGAGGGTTTGAACAGTTAATTTAGCTAAAAAAATGCCTTTACTAAAAAAACTTTGAATTTGTTTTCTCTAATTTGGTCATTTAGAGGGTTTTATCAGTATGCCGGCGATATAACCGTTTACTAAGCATAATATGTACATAATATTGTTCTAAATACTTAGGTACAAACAAGAAATCTATTCTAAAGACATCTGTGATCGAAGATAATTATGGACCTCAGTGAATGATACTTTGCCCCTAGGTACGAGTACCTTCACCTTTCAGTAGTGACCGACCAAAGTTTTGGTTTCGACTAGTTTTGGCCACGGTTCTTGCCAAAAATTGGCCGAAACTTCAGCTTAGCCGAAACCTGCGGCCGGGATCTGTCAGATTACGTTCGGATGTATTCGGGTGCATCATATGGGTCTTGGCTCTTCAGTTCTCATGAGTTCTAAGATCTTTCATATTAATTTGTAATTCTTTTGTAGCTAATAAGTTTAAGATCCTACATCGTTCTTTGAAGAACTGTTACATATAAGCTATATGTATATAACAATATACCAAAAAGCGCTCAAAACAAACAAATTTACTCTTTAAATTTATGCATTTTATTTCATTGTGTATTTTATTTATAACTTAGTTTAATGAACTTCTAATTTTGCACGTTTTTAAGTGACTTTTATTTACAACTTATTTAAATAAATTTCGCTCTCGGTTTTGGGTGCAACTAGAACAGTAGCCGAAATTCGGTTTTGGCTGAAAATCTCTTTTCGGTCGGTCACTACCTTTCAGTATCATCTGGGTAAAATTTATGATATTCAGGTGAGACTGTTTAGGGAAATTGTTCCAAATAGCGTAATCCGCGAGGCGAAACATACAGGCGAAGGTGTATATTTAAAAAATAAATCGATGATGTCCTGCCAGAAAAACAACTTTGTGACTTCAAATTTACTATAGATCACATTGTTGATCCCGAATATAAAAAAAGCGTTTCCATTACTCACTCCACTAGATTGCATTATCAGAACGAACATTAAATTGCGTTATTCCTAAATTGTTTTATAATCTCCAGAAAATGATTATTGACTTAGAAGATCTTCAAATGAAAAAGAAAGAACTAAAAATTTCTCCTCAGTACCTTATAAAATGTCGATTATTAATTGTATTTTATATGTATGTGTGTAAAACGAATCTGTTTTTAAAAAATGTATCCTACTGAAAAGCCTCTAGACTTAGTGGTTAGATAACTAAAACTATTGACATACTGACCCGTGCACATAGAAACCTTGGTTTTGTACTTCGTACATGTCAGGTATTTAATGATATCGCGTGTATTAAAATGGTCTACTTTGCTCATGTTCGCAGTTTGCTCGAGTATGCCTCTTCTGTTTGGTCTCCACAATATGTCACACATAAAGAAAAGTTTGAGAAAATTCAATGGACATTTCTTAGACATCTTAACTGGAGATGCAGGTATACCGATCTCAATTATATGTCTTCCTGCAAAAAACACCACTTGCTTACTTTAGAAGATCGCCGTCTACTGTTGGACATGGGGGTGCTTCATGACATACTCAGTGGACGCCTTGATAGTCCGGCTCTTTTGTCAGAGTTATCATTAAATGTCCCCGGCTACCGCACCCGTCACACGTCGAGCTCTCTATTTCATGTGCCAGCAGTTCGTACGAACTATGCCCAGAACTCTCCACTTATACGTTTTGCTAGTGAATATAATTTGAACTTTCCCCTTATTGATCCATTTGATTGTAAAAAAATAACATTTAAAATGCGCGTCTTAAAACATTCTTTTTTGTCTTATACTTAGTTTCAATAATAAAGTTTTATTTTATTTTATTAAATTTTATCTTTATTTCTTAATATTTTATATATATTTATATTTTCGATACCTGACACCCTCTTTCCAATATAACACCCACACACCCACCCTCTCACTCACTTACACTCACACAAACACACTAGTATGTATTGTACGTGTATTTAATGTATTTCTGTGGATATCTGTCATTGGTTTTATTCTCTGTATATGTTATTTGTTATATTTGTATTACATGTATTACTGTTGATATCCCCAATAAATAAAATAAAAATAAAAATTACATATAACAAAAAAATATACTAAATAAACGCTATTCTGCAGCATTGAAAAAAATTAATAATTATCATATCAGTGCTTTGAATTTTATATTCATATAATATGTGTGTTAGGTTTGAAACGAAGGGTTAAGCACATTAACAATAGAACCCTGATTGTAATCCCAGCATTTAAAACATGCAGCGATTATATTTTTACAACTGCATAACACTCACAGCGTGCAATGTGCTAAAAATGCATTCATAAAACGCCATTTATTTCGCGTTGTCAAATGTCCTACTTTCGTGGCGTTGGCTACTCGTGACTGTTGGTCCTGTTGCCGTAAAACAATATTCCCTTAAAATCCTGTATTTTTCGTCGAAACAAATGATTTAACCAGCACGTCCATTAGTTTTCATTAATGTCGAACTTTTCCAAGCACATCGAAACGCTTCGAATTAATTGCTTTCGTGTTCCATTCGCTCTAAATTGTCCGCTAGAATTTTCCAGTGCTTAAGCGAAGGGCCATTGTAAATTATTTAGTTTTTTCCAATATTTTTGAAGCCGCAGAAACTACGCAAAATATTCGCTTTACAGAACCCCTTTTGTTTGGATGTTTTAATAATACGTTTATGGTTGTAATATTTTTTCACGAAATATTTTACGGTAAAATAAATGCGTTAAAGTCGCAGAGTAATAATTCCCTAGGGGATTGCATAGGACAAAAGCGTTCCAAATTTTTGGTTTGGTTTTAGTTTGGTTTAAGTTTGGTTTTATTTTGGTTTTTAGTTTAACAACAAACGTGTGATGAACGGTTTCGGTTAGCGCTTGCGATTCTCAATGCAAGGACCTACGGCCCGTTGTATTGCTGTAATCTGTAGCTAACTTTCTAGTCAAAAATCATAGAATGGTTTTTCTCCATATGGGCGACTCTGTTTTTTTTTTATTTATTTTTTTTATTTATCATTATTTTTTTAAATTCTAAACATATTTTTTAATTCCCGCCAAACTGCAGTTTTTTTTGCAGGGATTTCTCTCTTTAAACATTTTTGTAACACAATATAATAATGTTTACATAAAATATTTTTTAAAAAATCTTAAAAATATCAATAAAATAAAAGTTTAAAAAAATTAAATACAAGTAAATCAACTCTTTTTTGATAACGAAATATATAAAAAATAATAAACAAACACTTTTTTTGACACTGTTTTAAATTGTTTGGTTTCCCCATTTTTTTATAATTTTTTTTGTTTGATCATTACTCTAAGATTAAAGTCCATTATTATTTTTTGTTCGATAAAAAGGAAACCTGTGTGGACTGAATAATGATTTTTAAGCTAATAAAAATAACTAGGTATTCATGATACAAAATATTGTATTTGCAATTTTGGCGTGGCAATCTTTTATTATTACGTAAGTAATTCTGTAGTAATCTTATAAAATATCCAATATTATTTATTTATATACGACATTTCTGTCATTTACATATATGTAGCATAAAGAGTGCTTGAAAATAAATTAATTTAAAAATCGAGTATGATATATCAATATACTCGTTTTAATATTTAAACGATTTGAAAATTTAAAAAAAAAATTGGGAAAGTTATTTTTTTCTGTTATTTTCATGTATACACAAAATATAGGGCAAATAGCTTTAATAATACTCGAGTAATCGAATTAAAATCGGTCTATGGGGGATTCAAATCCCCCCGTTCGGTCCGGCTAGGTTAATATTTTTTTACCTTCGTTTTTACCATCGTCCATTTTATGGACTGATGTCCGAAAAAAGGGTCTCCCACGAAAACAGCTTCTTTCGTGACAAACGAGCCACATTCGTTCAGATTATGGACGCGCAAATGCTGGTACAAAACACAACTCTACAACCGAAGGGAACCCTTAAGATTAGCTTCTCAATTGATACTTAATTTTTATAGAGAGAAATACTGGGAATATTATCCATAATGATTTGATCTTTTATTTTATCATCTTTAACCTCTTCCAATTCATTATTTGCAAATGATTTTCGTGTCAGTGGTCCGCTATGCGACTCATTTCAATTCACCGCGGTGCTTCCATACGGTAAAATTACGTAAAGGTAATTCGACCGTATAAAATCCAAATAAGTGGAGGTTTTGCGAAAGGAATAAGAAAATTGAACGAATTTCGTGACATGCGAGGCTAAAGTCCAATTAATTCCTCTTTCTTCCCTATCAGTAACTACCCCACATACGAAATACCCGGGTTATTTAGTATTCCAGGGATGAAAAGCTTTTATTTACCTGCGTGTTGTGGAAATACTTTTACCGCTCGAATTCGGTGATCTTCGTTTTTTTTTCGTGATCTTGGACTTTTCATCGTAAATATTTCATAACATTTTTGCCCTAAGTCTCGAAATTAATTATACCTATTTGCAAATTTCGCGGTCGGACGAATCGGCCCCACTTGTGTATTTATTCATTATTTTGTTTGATAAACATAAACGGTGCAGTTGATGAATTATTAAATACTCTTTTTATGTTTTCAAAATCAATCAATGGCAGTTTTGTATATTCAAACAAAGTGTATGTATTTGATAAAATAATTATTTACCGGCGCGGCGGCTGATTTGTTTTTAACATTACGAGTAGTATCATTTAAACCATGAAGACGGCATTGAAAATAAATATGCTTGATGCGGCATTTATTAAGAAAAATATTTCAGTATTTACTAAAGATAGATGTACAAAACATGAATCAAATTGTTTGATCACAAAGTGCATGGTTTAAATATAAACAATATTTATTCTATGATGTTTGGAACACGATTTAAATAAAACAATAAAACCATCTATATCTTTATGTGAGCGTTTCTTTTTATCGACGTACATATATTTTTTACAAAGCAGAAAATTTTTCTCGGTATTTATAGTGATCACTTTCGCTTTACGTATTTACTTTTCTACTTATGTTAGAACATTTATATTTATTCAAATCTTCCATTCATTCACTTTTGTAAAGTAAATGTTCTCCATCTCTGTTGTAATATTATGTCAATCATGATTCAAACTCCCTAGGAGGTGGAATACGGTCTTTCAATACGTGTTTTTTTTATTTAAATAAAATAAAACAGCTATTTTTTCTATCACTTAGACATGCTCAAAATATCACCAGATTATTGTCATTTTTATTAAGATTATTATTATTTAATTTTTATTTTTGTGAAGAATTAGACGTTAAACTATGACCTCACGAAGAGCACAACCTGTTTCTGGCGTTGTAATAATATAAGATATTATAATAAATAATAATATTATATTACGAGTATAATATCGCTTTGGTATATTTTTCATACTACCGTCTTGTAGCTTCTTTGATTTTATTTCATATAAATATGGCTTATGTTTATGAACGCAATATAAATATGCTCGTAAAAAATCGTTAAAAAAATCTTATGTAACCCTTTCTATAAAATATCCCTAGTGGAAAAACGTTGACACTAAGGTGCTATTATTGTCAAATATGAATGAGTTTTGCTTAAGTCCTTTTAGTTTATTTTCAAAAGGGTTCGTGAGCTAAGCTTAGCATTATTTATTTTTCTCCATTATTTTTTCCTTGCAAAAGCCTGGAGCCTCATAAGGATGATGGTATTTCCAATTTTATCAGTTTATTTTTGTTTAATATGATATAATTCGGAAGAGCGTGTTAAGCACTCAAGGACAAAATCTATTTTCAAAAACAGTTTTAGGACTGGATCTTCCTTAGGGGGGCGATTTGAGTGAGAAACTCCTTGATGGTTTTTCAAATAATTGATTTGGTTTAATTTCAATTTTTCATATTTTTATTTAAATGTTTTTTTATTGCATGTGTTTTAAAAATATTTTATATGCCGTGTATTTTTCATCATATGTATGTAATATATACGAGTATGCTGATATTTATTGTCAAAGTTTTGTACATATATTCGTTCCAACTCAGCACAGGACTTTGGTTCTATGGAGTTGGGAATAATAGTAAAAAAAAGAAAAAAATAGCAATAATAATTCCCAAAAAACCTTGAATTATTTTGATTATTAGGTGCTTAAAACTTTAACAACGTACATATCGAAATATATTTAGTAAACACTCGTTGTAACATTCACCATTCCGCCCACATTTGAACATCTATACACAATACTATGACAATATTGTCATATCGCAGCTCCGTTAACATCCTCGACCGTGCGGGACAGAAATCTGGGCCAATTGGGCGTTTATTACGAGCGAATTTAGGAAAATTATTATTAATTTTATACCAAGATGTATAAAATTATGCCAAATACAAAGATGGAAATGTTAACGAAAAGCGGACTGTAGCGAAAAAACGAATTTCATTTAGTTTTGTGAAAGGTTGGAAATATTTTAAGAAAGGAAACAAAAAATGATATGGACCTACCTTTTATACGAAGTGAATGTCCTTCTTGGGCACTGATGATGAAATGCACTATAAAACGAAACGATGTTTGCAACCACGCGCGACGAATCCAAGCATTTTTATGCAATCTTATGTAATGTGTTGTGGAGGGCAACACCAACAGCCGTGAGGTTGACAGGTCCGAACTTCGCTTTGGCCCGCAACGCGTAGTCCGATGCAACGTCAGCTCGGACAAGATATAAAACGCCGTGCATCGGAATAACTCATTACATTTCATCTTGGCATTTCGTGTCGCCCGGTCACCAGCTCTCCACCGTTCGCTATTTTAAATTCCTTATGTACAAAATAATAGGATGAAACTCATGTGTAACTACTTAATAAATAACTTCAATTGTAATCCACATTTCTCATCTAACCTCAAATCAACTCACGCGCACCCACCCTATAGTGTCAAAAACGTTGTGTGTTTTGTTTCAAATCCAAATGTTCTTATTTTGAATATCTTTAATCTTGATGTTAGGTAGGTACCATAAGGATTAGTCAAGGAAAGGATGGGAAAGAAAGGTAATCGGCCAGGAATAATATCGATAAATGCCGTTATTTACTAAACATACTTCCGGCCTTCAGGAACTATGATAGGTCCTCAAAATGAATGAACAAATGATGAATCGAAACTATCGAGATCCAGTTAATCAAACCATGGTATCAATACCCGAAATAAAATGAAACACAATACGAAACACGATATTTTTAATTCCTTGAATGTATTGCTATTTTATTAAAAATTAATTATTCATTTATAGAGAATTATCAATACAATTTAGCTAAAAGGTTTTTAATTATGTATGTATTTAACTATGTACTCGATATTTTAAGGGGTAATCAATGTTCCGTGGAGATAGCCAGCCCGTCTATCTCAGGACTGTGTTTTTTTCGTACAAATTGCAATTTAAACGTGGACATTGTTCGAATTCTGGAACATAACAATATTGTATTATCTACGTGTGAACGGCCTTTCAGGGTGATTACGAAAAATACATTTGTATATTGTTTTGAATTTTGACGATGTTGTTTGTAACCAAATAAAAAAATTTACTCGTACGGATTTTTTCTCCGTTTAAATTAATTTTATTTCCTTTTTTCGCCACGTCAACATCTTATTAATCCGTATAATGAAAAATTGCTTTTATAAATATGTTTTTAAACCATTTTATGGGTCGCGAATGAATACATGTTTTTTGAAGATATTCTATTCACCAAGCTGTATGATATATTTACGTTTGTATTAATTCTTTGGAAAAAAATAAAGCACATAGATTATTGTGTACGCAAAAACATAACATTCTGAAAGAAAAAATACAATTTCGTTCTTATGTGTAAGTAACAGATTCCTCTTTCTTTTTATTTTTTACATTTTACGAGGGCACTTTGAATTATATTCCCATAAAGAGGGTTGTCCTTTAAAAAAGGGAAAGTTTATCATCGTTTTTGTAAAGGGTTCTCGCGTAGATAGTCGTTAATTTAACCGCAGTAAATATTTTTCACATTTAAATTAGCCGATTTAAAAAAAGTATAAACGAATTAACTGATCGTAAATTATTTCAGTATTAAGCGGAGATTTTTTTTCATTTCTCTGTGTCCGGGCGGATTAAGGAGTCAATTCTGTGTGTGAAAAAGAAATCCTGGACGAGTGCTTTCGACTCGATGACAGCTTTCAGGATCCTAAATAAGAGAATCGTTAGCGCGTTCGCTAATCATGCTTGAGGTCCCGGGTTCGATTCGCGAAGGTCGACATCAAATATTTATTAAAATGGTGGTCCTGCACTGCAATATTTCATGTTCCTGAACTGGCGCCTGAAGCGTTAGGCTGATCACCTTACCTTAACGTAACCTATCGTCGGGATCGTAGAACGACTATTTATATTTCATATTGAATAAGTTACAGAAGGGCTTTTTTTCCAGGTTATATATTTAAAAAAAATATAATAAAATTACCTAATTCAAGTATCAAACGGTATACTTTTGTACTTATTAAATTGTGATAGTGTCAAAAACAATTTTAATCGCTCTCACGTAGAGTTTTGTTACGTCTACTTGCTGTGCATATATAGATATATTCAATTATGAAATATGGTATTATTTTTTGTGGAAACTCTATTAATGTACATGATATTTTTAAATTTAAAAAAAGATGTGTTAGGAAAATGGTCAATGCTGATTACCTGGCAACATGTAGGCCAATTTTTATTAGATAAAATTTACTAACAGTGACTGTTAATTGAACATTGTCTCATTGTTAAATCAAGACCTGAATATTTTTATAATCAGGAAAAAAGCCACTTCGTAACACTAGGAATTAAAGTAAAATGCCATTAGCGAAACAATCATTTATACAAAGAGGCCCGGCTCATATGCATGGCAGTAAAAATTCTTAATAGGCTTCCCCAAAAAATTAAGAAAATAAATTGTTTCAAAAAAATTGCAGGAGTGTTAAAAGTGTGCCCATACTATAAATGAATATTTGGAAGATGCAATTGGATAAATTAAAATGTAATAAATGTATGCAATAGACACGAGAATCTTATATAATGTGTGTGCTTAGTGTTAGTAAATATTTGTATTTAACCACTTACCGACTTTTTCGTCTACTGGTTTCGAGACGTACCCGTCTCTTCGTCAGGACACTCACTACACCAACATGCTTTTACTAAAATACACTTTCACCTTAACCATCATCGTAGTAAACAAAGTTTTTACGAAAAAATACATAAATTACACGCAGAGTTAAAGGGGATGCAAACACCACCATGTCCGACTATGATCTAAAATTGAGTTAATAATATTAAGCGATATGTTTATTGGGGTGGAGAAAAGGGAGGAGCGGAGCTAAGATATTGAACGTTACACGATTGGTCAATTTTAAATAAAAAAGTGAGCTATATTGAAAAGATATTTGATTATTAATTTTTAATGTGAAATACCTCCATGTTGTTTAATTTAAGTCCTTTTTTATTATGTGCATGTAAAATTTTAACTGTTGTTTCCTTATTAAATTCGTGATTTGAATTGATGAGATGATTGGCATACTCTCAAAAATTATAATTTAAACATCTCATTTGTTATCAATGATTCTTGGTTTAGTTTTACTTTTTCACTATTTTGACCAACGAGCGCTTTCGCCTAAGTAGGCATCTCCAAGACTGGTGAACTGTTTTCAACGTTTACAGCTTTCATACTATTTTTAACATATTTTGGAGATAAGAAGATCAAAAAGTATTTTTACAAAGGACAGAAAACATAAATATTTACAACTAGTTTGCTAAACAGTTCATTTTTGGGAATTTTTAGACCGAAATTAGGATTAAGCATTTATTATTTAAAACACATGGCGAAATACAACATAGTGGGAAATACACATTTTAACAGTAGCACAATACTTTAAAAGGGAAGTTTACATACCTATAGATGTATAGATGAATTAATAAATAAATATTTCAAGATACACACCTAGATAATAAATTAGTTCATGGAATGCAGTAATTTTGATAGTCAAGTTTATGTTAGTTAAATTATTTGAGTTGCAAATAATTAAATCAAACGGAGCGTAGTTTTATATTAAATTAATGGTTTAAGTAAAGGAGAGTTCGATAATTCTATGGAGTTTTATCAAGAAATAACAACAAAAAACATCAATATCTCGTGTGTTCTTTAATGCGAATATTATAGCTACGTGTCGTTCTCCCAACATACATACCTCGATGACACGTATGCATTGTAATTGGTATCTGGTATCTGTAATTTTCTAATGTTATTTTTAGTATAAAATACGGGTTTAATATGTATAATAACATTTCCTCAATTCCACAAAATTTTAGACATATTCAAAATAATATTGTGTACTATAGATAGTGTTAAAATAATTATAAATGTAAATATTCTCTAGTAAATATTTTATTTAGATAATCTTTATATATATATTTCCTCTGTACGTCTGATGTCACTGAATTCCTCCTAAACGGCTTAACCGATTTACGTGCGGTTTTCAGAGAAATATAGATGGTTGCGCTGTGCGCGTTCGTAGATATTAAAATCTTTAATCTAATATGTAAAAAAGAAGTAAGGAGCATAGTATTATTCATCGATCTACCAGGGTTGCATTCGAAGAGAATGCACACACAAAAAATTGAAGGATGTAGTTTTTTAGTGCATAAAAAGTTTGTTTTTGAATGTATATAAACAGCATTCATTTTTTGTGGATCTAAATCAGATTATTTCTTTAAATTTCTTATAATTTCTACTCATTTATTTCTTTTTAACCAAAATAATATTAAATTGAATCCATTTTTAAAAATCGGTTTCCTACATTAGTACACCCCTCTGTTGGTGAGAAGACCGGAGTTTGACGTTTGCAAAAAGAATGCCATATTTGAAAAAATATTTATTTTGTGTTTTGGAATTCAACTATTAACAAGTACCTAGGTACCTACTTAAATTCAATATTAGAATATTATAATTTTTTAGTTTTGGAATTTAATCACAAACAAGTACCTAGGTACCAACTTATCAGTTAAAAGTCTTTTGCCAACGTTCGGGCAGGACCACGTCTCTCGGGTCCGCTAGTATAATATATAATAGAACTAAATAAATAAAATATTTTTTTGAATGTAAGTGTTTTGTACCGTAAGATAAATTTTCAACTAATTATAATTTAAATTATATTCATTTTTTTTTTTTGTTACAGGTAAGTTTTTCAAATTTTCCTCGGTGAAGCAATCATTTTATCACAAATTATACTGGTAAGAGCTTTTATTTAATATTTGATATACTTTGATACAAATCAAATTAATCATCATCATTACCTTTCGCACTAATGGTACATAGGGCACTGCATGGATACAACAACCGCGGGCTATCATTGATAATTTTGGTTACAGTCAGGTAAGATGATCAATCTTAAGCTTCAGATCCCATTTCAGGGACTATTTTTTTTTGTTGTTTTTTTTACAATATACATAAGAGGTAAAACAGAGTATTAAAAAAATAAAGGATAATTACATAGCAATGATAAACATATCAAAAGTAAACAAAAAAATCCCACAGAGGCATGGCCTGTTCGTGGGTATACAAGAAATGTCTATGAAATCTACTACTACTACTACTGCCGTCACGCCGTATCCCCGTAGCGGTAGGCAGAGAGAATGGACCGCCACACACATCTATCCAAGCATACATTTCTAGCTTCTTCCACATACATACTTCTTGTCATACATGCCCTTCGGTTCTGTCTGCTTTGACATTACCAGACTTAAGATTTTGGTTTATCTGATCATGCCACGTCTTCTTTGGTCGTCCTCGTTTCACGTTACTGTTCATTTTAGCCATATATACTTGTTTTACCATTCTTTCGTCGTCTATTCGTTCTACGTGACTAAACTATCTCAGAGACCTTTTCTTAATTTTATCAATTATACTTGACTCAGATTTACACTCTCGCCTGATTTCATCATGCGTAACTCTTTCATACATTGATTTCCCACTCATTCGTCTAAAAGATCGCATTTCAACCGCGTTCACTCGGCTTTCATCCTTCCTCTGCCAGTTCCATGTTTCCCTTCCATACATAAGTGTTGGGACTAAAACTCCGTTGTGCACTCCCAATTATAATATATTATAATGTTAAATAACCCTTTTATATAAAAAAATTCTGTTAATCTTGTCGGAAATCGAATCCGAGCCCTCTCGTTTGGTAGTCATGTGCACTGACCATTAGATCACGAGACGGACAAATTTAAAGCGTGCTTTTTTCTGAAAGTAGAAAGGAAATCCCGAAAATGAAAAACTTTTAATATTTATGTTCACTGTAATTTTGTAAATGGGGTCTAGAATATCAACCGTTTATGCGCTCTGTAGCTGCAGGACGTGTTGTTATTTAACTCCTATTTTCATTTTACATCTGTTATTAAAATCAATCATGCATGGGAACGATAAACTAGAATCCGAACCGTCCATGCGCTCCGTATCTGCAAGACGTGTTCGGATATTTTTTGAATAGCGCCCGTTAGATGATTTTTACAAATATTTAATGTATTATCCACATATATTGGTATATATTATGTAACGTAACTAGCGGACTCGACAGACGTTGTCCTGCCCGAATGTTGGCTTGCCTGCTATTAGCTTTTAAAAATACTCTTCATTGATAAGTAGGTACCTAGGTACTTGTTTATGATTGAATTCCAAAAATAAAAATTATCAATATTCAGAGTGTTCATGTTTACTACAGTTTTTTTTAAGTTTTAATTCTTCGTCTACAATACCATCAGTGGCTAATTTATGATTAAATTTTAAGAATTCTAGTTTAAAGAGTTCAGTTACATTTAATTGTTTAGTTTGTTTAAAAAGTTCCAAAAGTTAAAAGTTATTTTTTCCATAGAAAAAAAAATAACAATTGTCTCATTGCTGCGCAAAAAATCGTTTGAACGAATATCAGTCGCGATTATTTCATTCTTTGTGTTATGTTTCTCTAATCAGGTTACTGAAAGAACGTCGCACGTTCAATTTGGCTGTCTTCCAGTTTTAAATGTGTTTATTTCTCCGCGGATTGTCAACTTTCTTTTAAGTGAAGCGTACACATTACACATACCTCTTTCGTCGACTCATTTGTTCTTTCCGTTGTTAAATAAGTGCGTCTTGTCAGCGTTGATTAATTACGTAATGATGGCATTCTTTGAATTCCGGAAAACAAATAAACTCCTGCATTCTCAACAATTTACTTTGCATTGATCTTGAACCGGGCGATACATCTATTTTAAAATAGTTTTTTTGTAAAATATGATGAAGACTCTGGACTTGGTGGTGTATCATTTTTTTATCGCTCTGTTCTAAAGAAATGGTATATTATGCACTTGTACAGTCATCGCTTTCCTATGGAATAATTGGATGGGGGGGAACTTACAATAACCATATTAAACCATTAGAAACTGTTCAAAAATTTATATTAGAAATAAGATTTAACAAAAATCGCACTTTTCGCTCTTTCCAATAGTTCCAAGAAGCTTAACTTTTAGACCTAAGACAAATATACGGTTTTCAATGTTTAAAATATATATTTAAGAACCAAAATTTATTTACAAGTAATTCAAATAGATCAAGTCAAAGAAGGAATCGTGTGTTAGAAATACCACATTGTAAAACGAGGCTCGCACAGAAACATGCATATTTTATAGGCCCAATTTTTTTTAATTCTTTTTTACTGATAATATTTCATTGATTCCAAACTTTAGAAATTTTCCTTCTTTTAAAAAACACGCGCTATCCTAGATTCAAACTAAAGATATGAACTTTTTTCTTTGATATATTTTGTTGCCCTTTAATAAATAAGGAATATTTTTATGTTTTTTTAAATATTTTTTTATTTTTCTTTATTAATTACTTTAAAAAAAAAACCAGTTAATCTTTATAAATTTTGAGAATATTTTATTTCCTCTTTCTTATGTTACACAAAAATATTATAACTGTCTATTATATATTATAGGACCAAAAATTCATTAACATTTTCTTATATACCCACGAACAGGCCATGCCTTTATGGGATTTTTTTGTTTACTGTTTTTAGTATTAATATGTATTTCATTGCTATGTAATTATGCTTTATTTTTTTAATTATCTGTTTTATCTCTTATGTATATTGTAAAAAACAAAAAAATTAAAAATAAAATTTTAAAAAATAAAGTGATTTTTCATATTTTAATTCATGTTCTCCGCGGCTTGTACTTACGTAGCGTATTCTGTTGGTCCCACAGACATGCCCTGAGCTCTCAAAATTGATGACATTCAACTTATGCCCAACCGCTCAGTAATGCCTAACACGTATTTAGTCGTTCTTCGACCGCCAGCCAGGTGTGATGTTTAGAATCGAAACCAAAATACCTGCTTGTGCCATGAAATCGTATTAAAACGTTTCGGATAAACATTGTTAAAAGGATTGTCGAACTTTTCATTGGTAAATATATTTGTTCATGAGTGAAAATCAAAGCTTTTTTAAATTTTTATTTATTTTTCAAAAATATTTACAAAATAGTCTTAAATTAAAGTCCTGCTGAGTTGCATACATACAACTCGTCAGCAGGTTCTTATAAATTACATCGATTATTTACACTTAACCTACATTAACAATAATTTTACTTGAAAAACAATTACAGATTACATTATGAAAAATTAACTATCACTAATACAAAAAACTATTTTCTAATAACCATAATTTGAGCAAACGTCGCACTCCTGTATTTAACTCAGTATTTTTAATATTGTTTGGTAACATGTTAAATATTTTAGGTATACTGTATTTCAGTGTCCTTTTGCCATATTTATTGCAGTATCTAGGAACAGCTAGCCCTTCCATACTAGTAAACCTGGTGTTGTAATCATGTACCAACTTGAGTTTATACTCGGAGTGCGACGCATGCTGACAAATTAATTTGTACCAAAGTAGAGCCCTAACAGATAATTTATTTACAGATTTATACATTAATGATATTGAAATATTGTGTCTCTGCCGGTATACATCTTAAAACAATTAATATTCAAATATTAATATTATGTTTTCTATACTACGCCTTGCGGCGGAAATTCGAAGCTCCTCTTACTTACAGGGCTGCTCTAATAGGAATACGTTTTTTTAATTATAATATATGCGAGTTAATATTATTTTTGCATTTCACAAAATCCAGTTATAAAAATGGTTAAAATTATAAGAAATTCAATGAAAAAAACATCTGATTGGAATCTCCAAAAAACTAATAAATGAGGGCATTGGAAGCAAAGATTGCAACCGCAATTTTTTTTCTGTTTATGACGATTTCTGTAGTTTATCAACTTTGTTTTTATTAAAATCATGAGTTGAGTTGCAAATGTAGTTTGAAATCATACTTCCAGTGGTTTTAAAATAGTGTGTAGCAAACATAGCAATATCCACCAGCCATTTTGTTCGACCAATGACAGGCTTGAGATTTAAATTTTCAAAATGGCGTGCCATAAAAATATTAAGAAAGTTTTTTGAATTCGTGTCTTTATTATAGTTAATTTATTAGTATCTTAAAGTAAAAGTTCAGTGAAAATAACATTTCTAACATAATGACTCTCTTAAGCATAATGCTTACACTAAGTGTAGCATTTTTTGTTCTTTTTCTCGAAAACACCAAAACGGGAGTTTGCTATCTTTGCTTCCAATGCCCTAAAATACAAACCAATCAAAATAAACAAAAATAATAAATCAAAATATAAAGTTTCTTGTATTCCAAAAATGAGTATTCTCCAAGTTTTGATAGTATACGCATTCTCGTTGAATGCAGCCCTGGTATAAATAAACAAACGCAGAAACTATGGCTACGTTTTCGTGTCACTCCTTTTTTGTCTGTGGGTCACGTCTGTGTAATAGTACGTTTAATAGAACATTTAAATTAGATAATTTCTGCTCAGTTTTCCAGGCTGAACTACTCGCAATACGAGAAGCTCTCGAATGGTTATTAAAGAAACCACCAGAGAGATGGGTTATTGCAAAAATATTATCAGATTGTCGTTCGGGCGTTCAAGCTATAACAGATACTCGGTCGGTAAATCCATTCATTGTAGATATTCAGAGTAAAATTAAGCATCTAAAAATAAGAGGGATGAACATTCAAATATGCTGGATAAGAGGACATGCTGGTATCGTAGGAAATGAGAGAGCGGATGAACGAGCAAGATCCGCAACTTGTAAAAGAACGGCACCTTTCTTCTCAGAATTTCCCCTTAGCTTTGCCAAACGCTGTATAAAACAAAATACGCAGCAGCGTTGGGAGGATCATTACCGCGCTTCTTCTGCAGGTAAAATCACTAAAATGTTTTTCCCAACGCTGGCTGATGCAGCAAACTTCCGTCATCATCACCAAAGTACTTTCGAAACGACTCAAATTTTTACCGGACACGGAGCTATGAGAAGTTATCTATATAGGTTTAAATTAAGGAATGATGACTATTGTCCATGCGATGATATTTCTTCACAGAGTATAGAACATCTGTTATTTCAGTGCCCATTTTTCAGTTTGCAACGCCATAATCTTGAAGCAGAATGCAGGAAA
This sequence comes from Micrasema longulum, assembly GCF_059751315.1. Taxonomy (NCBI): domain Eukaryota; kingdom Metazoa; phylum Arthropoda; class Insecta; order Trichoptera; family Brachycentridae; genus Micrasema; species Micrasema longulum. The sequence continues at coordinate 56,607 of NW_028278905.1, read as the reverse complement.
GATGGAATATCCTTAACAGATATCCACACTGTAGTAAAAAGTAGTTATCATGCGCCATTGTTCTTAAACTTTGCAACAATGGTGATTGGACTCATAAAGGTAATAAACCAAAATCAGTGATCGAACATCCCATTTCCAAGACAAACAAAAACTTTTTTTTTCCGAGTACCTTAGCCTTGTACATGACACGTAAGGCTACTAAATACAGGAGTCCAAATATATAAAAAAAAAAAAAAAAAAATAGTACGTCAATGGTTGGTCAAGTTTTTAGTAACATTTTTTAAGTAACTCGGTGTTATTTTCGAAATAGTACGTGTTGTATTGGTTTCCAATGCTTTAATAGCTGTTAGTTTGTTTCGATAGACGTCAATGACGTCAAATCACCGATCATGGAGCACAATTAACTCTCTGTTGTAGTGGAAATTTACACAATTTGTAAGCTTTGTTCGAGTTTTAAGCATCCCATTTTTTATATGAGTATTGTTACAGAGCACAAAATGTGTACACTTAATATAAAAACGAACAACTGTCAAAGTTCTTTTATTATACAAAAACATCCGTTATTTGTTTTTGCATTACATATCTGACACGGAATATTATCAAGTTACATGGCTTTAATTAATGCATACCGTTTTGCCTTAAAGCTTTAGTTTGGTAAAACGCACGCAAAATGAGGAAATCATACGATTTTGCCATTTTAAAACGAATATTTTTTTTAAATCGCGCAGTAATAAAAAAAAAACATAAATTAGATAAAAACAATAATTTTTTAAGGCATTTCTATTAAAAAATATACTTAAAAATTTTATGTAACTAAAATATAATTACTTGTAGGATTACGCTATTTCAAATTTAGACTAAACTTAGGTATTTGGGATATCAATAAAGACTAAGTATGGAACAAAAATTTGTGGTAATAATTTGAAGATAATACATTTAACATAAAAGTGGATGCGGCCAAATTTTTATTTTTTGTTTTTGAAAAAAAATACAAGCATTTTAAATCACACAGATTTTTGTGACATTTTCCTTTATTTGTACTTAAAATTATGCCTTTAAAAAAATAATTAAATACTTTAGTTGAAACCTTTTTTATAGAATTGTATTCTCTTTTTTTGAAAAAAGAAGAAAACTCTGGTTGTTTATTAAACTTCTAACAATATCTTAATTACATTTTTATTACCTTATAAGGATGTGCTCCTCGGAACTTATTTCGAGATTTTAAGATGTTGCGTGCTGTAAGCATTCAGCGTCGCATAACGTGATTTTGTTTTTTCATTATGTATTTATTTTGTCATTTTATAATTTGTATACGCACAGGGAGTGCATAAGTGGGTTGAAAATTACCGCATTACCCTGGATATAACGCGACCTATATATTTGGATCAGGAATGAGAGGAAAAATAAAACTTATTTTAAACCTGAATATATTTATTTAATGTATTTTATTCGGGATTTTCACAGCTATTACATATAAAATATGCAGAAATATATATGCATAATACTATAGTCCATATTCAGCGATAACATAATCCATAATTCTTCACGTCATCATATTTCTCACAAAATGTCAATATTTCGTTCGTTAATTTATAGATTATTAAATGTACCAATTATATTTATTTTGGAGAATGGTACATAATCTAAGAATTTAATGCAAGGGTTGTTGTTGTTTATTGGTACAAAGTTTATCAAATCTTGTGGGCAATGTGGAGAGTGCCACTCCTAACTCCTTTTCGACTACTAACCTGGCTCGATATTTGGTTTTCATTGCAGCCAGCGCCGAATAGCCCGTTTCGCATAAATTAGACCTGCATTTCTTTGGAATATAAAGATTCATACTCTCCGCTAAGATTCATCCAAAATTGAATTAAGGTTTCATTTTGAAACATCTATTTTATGAGCTGTCGCATGAGATTCTATCAATTTCTTTTTTATTTGATTTTGGCGCCTCCCCTGGTAATACTCTGCGCCTCCCAGGTTGGAAAACACTGGCTTAGTGCCAATCTGAAGGAGTATCTAACTTGCACAGCTCTGCAAGGTGCACTAACGAAAGATCCTTCAGCACCTCACGCAGGGTAACAACTTGGTGTCGGTCAACAATAAAAGAAAATTGCCTTGTCAGTCATTGTTAAGTGTCTATAAAAAGACGGTTCTGGGCCCCGATTACAATGGGGAAGTTAACATTATCTTTAATTTTATCTACAAAGTAAAATTTTCTGTATGAAAAGCAATATGAATACAATATTTCATTCTAAACATATTCAATCATAGGTTACCGATGAGCATACCTTAAATTTTCATGCAAATTTACTCATTTTTGTACACAAATGTCGGGTTTTCTTTATAGGCGGTTGAAGATAACTCTGTTAAATTCCTATTGTAATCGCCCCGGAAGCTAAAAATTATTTCAAGGTAGATTTTTTAAAAATTTAACCAGAATTTTCTGAACTGAGATTAGGTTAGTAGCGAATACCATTGCAACTGATTACTTTTAGCGTTATCAAATGATCAAATTGATCAAACCCATTTTTTTCAATGTTTAAAAAAAAAAAGAACATTACATTCACCGCTCTATTTTTTTTGCCTCTTCTTTCACAGTTGTAGCTGCTCGATCGTGGCATAATCTACCCACTAATGTTAGAGACCCCCTTTCTTTATTTACTTTAAATCAAGATTGAAATGTCACTATCTTAACATTTAACATCCCTTCTCCTTCTTTCCTTCCCATCCCCTTCTCTCTCTTCATAGTATAGTGTAGATTTTTTTATTTTTTTCCACCTTTTTTTGATGATTTAAGATTCCAACCATTTAAGTACCAAAGGTAGGTCCATATTCCGTGTTCCTTTCCTTTCTTCAAATATTCCCAACCTTTTGCAAAACTGAATGAAATTAGTTTTTTTCGCTACAGTCCGCTTTTCTTTAACACGTACCGCTTTGAATTTTGACGTGTGGTAAATCACTTTTCATGACTTGGCGAATGAAATTGCGTTTAACAATAAGACAAGTTTTTGAAACGAAGTTCATAACTTACGCATGTTTCGTTATGTTCACGTCATTAAGTACAGAAACTAACAGCAAATGTAATGACACTCAAGTTGCCGTAACTTTAAATTATTTTCAACTGAATGATTGTTAGACAGCCCATTGTTTCCGTCTCGAGTATGCAACGGTTTGGTTAGCGACTTAACTAGCGCTGGTGACAAATTATGCAATTTTGTGTGAACGAAGTGTGTCAAATTTATTATTAGCTTCGCTAATACACTACCTGCCAGGAAATTGTGTTTTAGCAAATTGTATGCATTACATTTGAATAACAGGTCTATATTTAGCATCGAATTACTTCTTGATACCGGATTTGCAATCATAGAAAAGCGTATTTTTTCAGTCTTACGCTACAGGTACCAACAAGTACATAAATAGTGAAATATATCACCGCTTTTTTTTAGATAACAGTTGCATTATTATTTACCTAGCTTATTATGTACAAGGTTTATATTTCATTCATCTTATATAACGCATGCATAACACCTATTCTCCTCTACGGATACGCGGCACCTCACTAGGCCCCAAAACAGCAAAATTCAGAGTTTTGAGAATAGGTGTTTCAGAAGAATCTTGGGTGTGCGGTGGTTTGACTTTGTAAGGAATTAAGTAATAAGAGAACGGACGCAGCAAACTCCGGTAACAACTGTCATCAAGCGGAGGCAATACGGTTGACTTGGCCATGTGCTGTGTATGCCCCCCGAGAGCCTTAACCACGCTTGCCTACTTTATTAGGCATCAGATTCTCGACTCACAACTTCTGACTGTTCGTCGGCAGTTCGTGTCAGAACTACGGAATGCGAACCTGCTTTGGGAGGATGCACAGGAGTTGGCAGCCGACAGAGATGCTTGGAGAATCTTTGTGGACCCCATATGCTTCAATTAGGGAGCGGACATGAAATGATGATCATATTTAATTAAGAGTGGTTTTTTCTGCTTTTTAATAAGCTTCTGTTTTGTGTTTAAGTGTTAAGATCTGGAGGGATATTCGATGTGGACTAATCAGGAACTTCTCAGCATTTGCACTTGTGAAGAGAAAAACTCTTTATTGAAGTCCGAGAACGGACGCAGCAGCCTCCTGAGCGTCTTGAGGATGCGGCGGTGGACCTGGCTTGAACATGTGCTGCGCATGCCTCAGGAGAACCTAAACCCAATTTGCTTCCTCTTTAAACCTGCGGGCTCACGTCGTCCTAGAAGGCCGTCGATGACGATCTTTCGACTTTATCCAGCGGAATTAGGGGGCGCTGGATTGACGTGGAAAGAGGCAAACATGCTAGCTAGCGATAGGGTCTCCTGGAGGCAACTGGTGATATCCACATGCTCCACTTAGGAGCGGATGTGGAAAAGAAGAAGGAGTAACGATGTAACCTATATACCTGCGTGAAAAATTTCAACGCTTATCAGTTTATGGTTAACCTCTTCGTTCTAATACTCGAGGCACTCTCTTAATACCCATCTACAATTCCTCTTTCTTCTTTAACTCATATAGTGTCCATGCAGCTCGACTGTGGAATCATCCCCCATCCACCATCAAAGATGTTACTACATTATCTCTGTTTAAATCACGTCTGAAGAAATATCTCCTTTCTCTTCCTTAATCTCTCCTCCTTTCCTTTTTCCTCTTTTTTCCTTTTCCCATTGAGTAATAGTTTTTGATTCAAGGTAATTAATAAACAAATACGTTTATTTCTATTTTTTTGTATCTTTAGCTTTTAAATCTTTATTTTCTATTGAATATGTTCTGTAACTTGAATTATAAAAAAAAATATTTTATTTTATTGGTTGGTTGGAAGAAATTGCCGTTTGGCAATGTACAAATAACATTATGTACAAAAAGTGAAATAAATAAATAAAAAATAATCAAGGAGAAAAATACAAGTGTTCGAAATTCCCAAAGTGACAATTTTGATTGACCGTAATTTAAATTTAGTTACAGTAACTCCTGAGATTGTAATACAATGTCATTGTTTTGTACTGTGCGATTTATAAATAAAATATCGAAAAATAAGTCATAGTACCTAATACAATAATAAAATAAAGTGTCTGGAATTTCCAGTGTCAATTTTGATCAACCGTAATTTCCAGGTGTGACAACAATGAAACAGTTTTCGATCTCCTTTTGTTTCGCAGTTGATCGAATCTGATTTGTAGAATTAATCAACCATTCTTCTGATGTGCGTTTTTTAGGAGATTGAATTGAATTAATGTCCGTGATTTTCCTTCCCAGTGCAGTGTCGTTCGTCACGCCCGCTGCGCAGCGCCGCGTTAACTCGCGGCGAGTGTCGATGACCGCCGCGCCGGTGTTAACTAACGCTAACAATAACGTAAACGTAACCCGATAATACGTCATAATATGTCAGTCAGGGGTCACCAACCTACATTAAAAAAATAATTTTATTTTATAAGGCAATTTAACAAAGATACATTCTAGAAAACATACACTTTGTAGGTATTCGTCGATACAATTTCACATGCATATACAGGGTGTTCTTTAAACCCTGTCACATCCAAAACCACGATGATCAGCATGAGCAAGAAGACATATTGGCACATTAAAATAAACTTTTAGAACAAATAAAATTTACGAAAATAAAATATTAAAAAAAACAAATGGTTGCTTACTTCTGCAGGGGAGAAACGAGGGGAAAGGAGGGAGTCTGATACACCGTCAACCGCGCGGCCGCGCCCTCTTGCTCTTCTCCTGCAGAAGTAAGCAAGCATTTGTTTTTAAAATATTTTATTTTTAAGAATTTCCTTCGTTCTAAATATTTTTTTCGATATACTAATATGTCTTCTTGCCCATACTGATCATCGTGGTTTTGGATGTGACAGGGCTTTACAGAACACCCTGTATATCTTCAATTATAGAATTATACAAAATAGATGGAATATTTTCCATTGGCAATAGTATGCCCGTAGTTCGTATCATGAAAAATCGCATATCGGTTTTTCATAAATCTAGGAATTTGTTTATACAAGGTGTTCATTAAACCCTGTTACATCCGAAACCACGATGATCAGTATGAGCAAGAAGACATATTGGCACATCAAAATATTATTTTTGGAACGAATATTTTAAAAAAAAACACCGACAACCGAGCTCCCCTCACTTCTCCCCTGTAGAAGTAAGCAACCATTTGTTTTTTTATTTTGAAAAAATTTATTTGTTCTAAATATTTTTTTAAATATGCTAATATGTCTTCTTGTCTATACTGATCATCGTGGTTTCGGATGTGACAGGGTTTAAAGAACATCCTGTATATTTACAGTAACATTCGTGTGAGTTCATAATTTATGATTTGTTCCCCGAAATCTACTACACTTGCAATTCACACACACCTTTATGATAATTATCTGTAATCTAGGTATTGTTACGACTTTCTCACACTACAGAAATAACTCAAGAATGTTTATGCTATCCTGATTTGATTTTTTATTCCAACAGTAGAAGGTAACGTAATATAACTCGTTTTTACTTAATATAACTGAATCGTGGAGTTTAACATGAATTAATCATTTATTTTGTATGTAGATAATTTGTAGGATTCCACATTTAAATTTGATAAGGCATCCAAAATAATACACAATTAATGAATTTAATTCTACTTAAAAAAAAATATATATATATATATATATGCGACGCGTTTCGTCTTGTAAGGACATTATCAAACTAACTAAAATATTTACAATGTTTCCATACTTACTAACAATAAAATGTTTAAAGACATAGGTGCATAATAGTGTTAATAGTTTATGGGGGTATTTCACAAGTATTCTGAATTTTTATATAGACCAAGAAAAGTAAAAAAATATTAATCTATAATAAAAAACCTCAATTCTTGTTAAATAAACCTATAAACTATCAATACAGTAATGCACCTATTGAACAGCAATTATTGTTAGTATGTAAGGAAAGTTTGTAAATTGTAAACATTGTAAAAAAAAAAAAATCGGGTTGTGGTCCCGTGGCTAGTGTTGCGGACTCACGGGTAAGAGGCCCGAGGTTCAAAACCCACTCTACTCCAACTCGATTTCCATTTTTTTAATAGTGAGTTATTAACAATTCGTTGAAAATGGCCACCAAAATTGAAATATTTGTGTAAATTGTAATAACGCTAATATTTCTTTTTTTTTTTTAAATAAAAATTTTAAGTTAGTTTGATAATGTCCTAACAAGACGAAACGCGTCACATATATTTAAGAAAAATAAAAATAGAATTAAATCCAATAAAAGTGTTTTATTTTGGATACATTACCAAACAAATTAGTAAAGTATACAAAAAAATCGAATGTTTTAGATATGAAACGCGTGGCAGCAGAATTTGTTCCAAAATTGTTGAATTTTGAACAAAAACGGCGGCGAATGGAAGTCGCTCAGGTGTCACTAAATGAAGTCAACGACGATGCAGAATTACTGAAACGTGTTATAACAGGTGACGAAATATGAGTTTACGGATATGACGTCGAAACTAAGGCTCACTCGTCCCAGTGGAGGCATACTGGATCGCCAAGACGAAAACCAACGAGCACGCCAAACACGTCTGATCTTAACGGCGACCACAGACAAAGTAAACAATTAATACAGCTGAAAATCTTAGCATACTTCAGGGGCGTGTATACTAACATAAAAGTAATAAACTTTGACAACCGGACTCTCCAAACCCGCGAAATTTAAAAATTCCCGTTATTTTCTGAACACGCCTCGGATATGTGATAAAATGTGGAAAAAAAAAACAAGTTTCCACTTAAAATTTCTCGCCCTGGTAAAGTGCTGTCAATATTTTGTTATGATGTCAAATTTATTAGGTTAGTAAAATAACAACAAATCGCATAAAACGTTTTAACACGGCAAAAACAGGCTGGTTGCATTTTTTCGATTTTCAATATTTTAATGATATTTTTTTGTCACGAACAAATTATCTAGAATTATAATAATAAAAACTAACAAAATGTGCCTTTTTGTCTTATAAATTGTAGGAAAAACGTACGGAGTCACGGCTGGCAATAAACCAATAAAAAATGCGACCATTGCTTCTATAAACTTGTTTTTGTCTGTTCAAGGAAGGAGTTTCTTGAAGTTTTACGTACACGTTTTCATTTTCTTTTTTTTTTGAAATAATAAGAAAGAAAAAATCAATAATTGGAAACCTATTTTATTGAATATGTTAATCAAGTATTCCACAAATAAGGTTTTTATTCTTTGTTTTGCTCTCCTACAAAATTTATTATTTGTTGATGAGCCGGTTATGCGGAAAGCAGCCAGCCATAGAAAAACTGAGATAATAGCACTTTTGTGAAGAGAGTGAATAATTAAATTTACTCAACAGTTGCATTGTTTTTTACTTGCAAAATGATAAATAATGCACGCATACGTTTTCATAAAACAAACAACAATTTAATTGTGTATTTGACCAGTTTTAATGATTTTTAAGTCTAGCTGACCATTCAACCGAAGATGTACATTATCTTTATATCATTATTTTACACTATATTTATTCATTATATTATATTACGTTATATTTATACAGTATTTATACATTATATTTATATCAGGTAACCTTTTTGCTAAGAATCACTCAATTAATTTATTATTATAACTGAATTATTTTTTAAAGGAATTTTCGGATTTTAAAAAAACTGGCTGACCGCACTAACTAAAATACGGATTTAGCAGAAAAAACACAAACCTAATATTCAATGATACCTCATTAAAAATTTTAATATATGAGGTGACATTTTGTTCTAAAACGTATTTTTTTAATTAATGAATTTATGCAATGAAAACTTATGCATTATCCTCATTAATTTGATCAAGATAAATAGATTTCTGGAGGCATTAATCTTCCCATCAGCGTCTATACCGTAAGATTTTTCTGTCGAAGAAATGTCGTTTTTGTGGTCAACACTATTTTCAGAAGGTGATTATTACAGTTTTTTATATGAAAGCGGCCTGGCTGTTTTAAGCAGAACATAGAATTGACATTACTGCACCCGAAAACAAATAAATATATTTTTTGATGTTGACTGGCTGCTTTCTGCATTACTACGTTCATTTGTAGTTAATTATTTTTTAAATATCTTTGTCAATCCCTATTTATTTTACTAAGCGCTTATTAATGATACTGTTTCGATTACTAAGATCATTTATTTTTTCTCTTTGTCCTTCCACATGAAGAATACAGCATTGCGTTTGAAATAGAATCAGTAGCTCAATCACAAATAACTGTCAACGTGCTTAAAAACATGCTAATCATTTGAGCAAGTTATCGCAGTCATAAGTCAACGCGTGTGTAATCTCCAAGTCAACCCTCGTGTCGGTTTGTTTTTTGTTTTTTCGCAAATAAATACAGTTCACTGGCGAAAAATCGGCGTTTACTATAAAAAATAATACAATATATTGCATTTGCAAAATAGTATGGAGTCATTATAATTATTATAATGGAACTATTATAATTCAAAAAAGTTGAAAATTAAATTACAATTACTATGGCGACAGCTTTTCTTGACATTTGGCTTGCTAACCGCCGGCTAAATGCAACAAATAGCTTGTTAAATAATAAACAAATGAATAAAAATTGCAGTTTTGGAATATTTTCCATTTTTATACCGGTGAAATTCAAATATGTGATTGTGCAGCAGGATTATGTGTCGCGAAACGTTAATATTTTGACATTTAATATTAGGTGTTCACGGATGTTGCATTGTGATCACGAATACGATAAAGAGCCATGGTGAGAAATTGTTATAACGTCGCTTATTAGCACGTCGATAGTTATTTGTGTTTGATCTACAGAACTCTGGACTAGTGTTTTCGACTCGATAGAATGTGGTAATTGAATGGAGTTTTTTTCTTTTTTTTACTTAATATTTCTTCCGGTAGCTGGCCCTGGGCCGCGATTACAAACTCTATCTTCATCGGTACATATCGAGACGGTACAAAGGAAAATTTATGTTTATGTACGAATATGTGTATATTTGTTTGAAAATTTAAAATATCGTCGTCGGTAACCTGTCACCTCATTCTGTAAATAATTCGTTTCGTAAATTCATTCGTATCGTATGGGAGAAAGCGAAAACGAAAAACAGTTTTGATTGCGTTAGAGTGAGATGGATAAATGACGAATGAGACAACTTACGAAACGAAATTGTGGCAGAATAAGCCCGCTGCAATTGAATATGTTTAGAAAAAAAAAATGTGCACATATTCTATTTTTCATCGAAAAAACTTCCTATTGTCATAATAAATATTTATTAGAACTACATATTGTCTTGTTATATCATGGAACGCTTGAATTTCAATTTCGTACCTGTCATGTAAAAGCCCTCTGGGCGTTTATAATAAATAAACAATACGGACTCTGATTGTCTTAAACTAGTAATATACAGAATGGACTTAAAATATTGATTTTAACATTTCTAAAAAGTAGATCGTAGATAGTAAATATTTGATTTACACAGTAGAACTCCGTCTATCTGAACTCCAGTCATCCGAATCGCCCAACATCCGGATCGTTATCAAGAAATAAAAAAGAAAGATGCTAAATAACAAATAAAAATGGGTGCCGGCGCGTTTCTTCGTCACAGCAAATAAAATAGCTGGACATATTTAGGTAGGTTTTTGTGTTCATTGGAGTTTTTTATTTATTTATTTCTATTTTCTATTTTGATTAATATAATAACATTTTTTTATTGCATAAAAAAAATATATTCAATCTACTTTCGTAAATTGTTAATGTTATAGTTATTACTTTCCAAAAAAGAGACTTGCTCTTTTGCTTGGAGAGTGACTTACACTATTTTGTTTATTAAGTCATTTGAAGTCATAATATGTAATTTCGAATATACATGAGAAAAAAAAATATACGAAATAAAAAGGAAAACAGAAAATATTAATACAGTAATACTAATTAAAATAGAAAGCTGTTTTTATTCGGGTTCAAAAAATATCTTTCATCTTTTACTTTATTTTTTAATATGTTTTTTTTTCTCTTTCTACTCGGTATTTTGCTATATTTTTTTTAAAATATGCTTTTTACACATACATTCATTTTTTTACTTTGAATTTAAATATGTTTCGTATCACGTATTCTGTTTTTATTTTGCATTTTACTGAGTTTTAATATATTTTTAATGTGTTTTACTATAATTTCACTGCATTTATTACTTTGATTTTACTATGTTATGTTCTTGCTTCGTTTTTTCACTACATTTTTACTATGTCTTTACTACATTTTTTACCATGGTTTTACTCCATTTTTGACTGTCTTAGAACGGGGTAAATAACCCTAGTTAGGCAGTCAAAGCAACTATGTATAAATTATAATTTTTTGTAGGTATGTAATATAATATGATGATAAATAAATAAATTTACTTTGAATAGTATACTAGATATATTAGTTTTAATAGGTTTGAGCTCATTGGGGAAATTACTATATTTTTTTATTTCTTTGAAAACAAAACAATTTTTTAAAAACTTATTTTCTTTTTCGTACCTACGTACGTATGTGTCTGCAATCTTAAAAGTGTACCAAATCTTTGAAAAAGTGACTTTTTGTATCGTGCTTAGTGCCTCGTGCCTAGTTGCATCATATCATATTGCTTTTTGTACTCAATCTAATAGCTCTAATTTAGCAGACGTAGATGTTTGATTTATAAACACATTTGTCAAACGGTTAGAGTAAAATATTATACAATATGATTACGAACGTAAAGTGTTGCTCCCGCTACTCGCGATATATTACGGTTAATTGCTCAGTATGACATCAACGTTCCCTAACTGTTTCTCATAGCGAACGCATCACGATAATGTAATAATCCAATATGTATGTCTCAAACCCATGTATACGGGTCAGAAAACTGATTCAGAATATACTGTGATGTGTTGACAAACTCGGCCGCGAATATAAAGGCTTTCTTCATCGGTACGTACCGAAACGGTATTCATAACTTTTGTTCTATCTCTATCTAATAATAATAATAATTATTATGGATAACTTATATAGCGCCATTTTCGTAATAAAAAACATCAAGGGTAATTCACAAAGTAATTATATAAAGATATAAATTCAAATTTGACTTTTTAATTTAAGAAAAATAATGTACTTTATCACCACGTGAATCATTTCTAATGATTTTAAACGTTTGGCGAATGTTGTGTGATCAATTTATAATGATTCTGTTTGTTTTGCGACTGATATGGGTCATCATCGAGTAATGCTTTAAATTCTTCGTGTTCAACATTTTCGGTGCGTTTTTTATCTTCAACATCTAAATCACTATTTTTAAAGCGTCGAAACCAGTCTGTATGTTGTTTCCGACAGAGCATGGCCGCCATAAGTCTCCACAAGAATTCTATGTGCTCAGCTGCAGATTTTTTTTGAAAAATGTAATGCAATAAGTGTACACTTCGGGCGTTTACACTCTTACTGTCATTTCAATCCTAGGTGTAGCTTCTCGATGAATTTGGCTGTAGTATTGCGCCATGTAAAAAATCTCTAGGGAAACAGCGAGAATTTTTCAGCAATTCCTTTTCTAATTTTACAATCATATGTTTATAAATTTGTATAAACCACTTTAATTTTGAGTTACACTTCGACGGTTTCGAGGTGACTACCTCATCGTCATGATTTAAACGAACTTATAATTACACGCGTTGTTAAAGTGGTTTATACTTTATATTATAATCCAAAAAAATATAATTGTAAAATGTCATACCACAAAGTGAAAAATGTTTTTGATAACGATAATAAATTCCTTTTCTGTTCAATTTGCTAGACTTTGGAATAAGCTACCTCTTCATATAAAAGTGCACCTTCCCTAACCAACTTCAAGAAACGCCTGAAACATGACTATATTTACTTTAAACCCTAATCTCCCTTCTTTTTATTGTTTTTTTTAAATATTTTATTTCATTGCTTTTCATTCCTGGTTCCTCTTTCTTATTCCTATCAAAATCACCGGATTCCACATTTCTCATCCTTGAAAATGTAAAACATAATATACTTTTTTTTAGGTTTATTTTTGCAGTCTTTTTTCCCCATTAAAAAACGGCAGTTAATTTTAATTACTTAGGTTTTTTTCACGCATGTATCTGTTAATATATTTTTTGTTTTTAGTACACTAAAATGGGACTAGAGACACGCCAATGGTAAATATCTAAAGTGTGCAAAAAAATAACCGCTCCTAGTTCCACAATCTCGGGAGAAAATACGGGAATTCATTTGTATGAAGAAAAGTCATCCAGTGTTTCCTCTTAACATACGAGAATTATTTTTAAAAACAAAAAAGCGACCTTTTCATTAGTTTTAGTGCTCGAAGGAGTTAAGTTCAAGTTTACTAAAAAATCCACTTTGTCTTGTTTACAAAATGTGTTCGGCTTTTCCAATAATCCCCTATTGAAAGTTCCCCTCCACGCTTTTTGCTCTCAAATCTTCAACTCATCTCGTTGTACTGAACAGAGGTAAACTAGAGTGGATTTCTCTTCAAAAGTCATAACTTTTAACTTAACCCCTTGACTGGGAGTTTCCTCTTTGCCAGGGAGCATTTGTGTTACCGCCTTGGCGTCGGTGTCGTGTGTGGCTGGTACATAAATTGCTAAAAACTTTGCTTGCAAATATCATCATCATCAAACCCTTATCCACACCCGATAGTGCATAGGCCACTAGATTGATAAATTAAATGCAGCGTTTCTCGACCATCTGTTACAGGAAGCTTAGGTGATCAGTCCTGCGCTTTCTTCTTCTTCTTCGCGTGTCATGTCGGGTCCCCCCGACGTTGATGATCACGGGAGAAAGCTTCCCTATCCTGAGCAGTGCGAAACAGCTCTCCCCCACAGTTCTAATTCTGGCCCATGCTCGAATGTTTCGAAGCCAGGAAAGCTGTTTCCAAAAAATTGACAAATGTTATATATGGTCTGTCTTACTGTACGGTGTAGAGGCGTGGACTCTAAAAGTTAATATTATAAACCGCCGTGAAGGATTTGAAATGTGGATTCACCGTAGAATGTTAAGAATATCTTGGACATATATGATAACCAACAATGGAGTATTGCGTAGGAAAATACTAATAGAGAACTATTCACCACTGTTAAGCTCCGTTAGATTTCATATTTTGGCCATGTGTTAAGAGGTGCTAAATATGCCATACTTCAGCATTGTCATGAAGGGGAAGATCGAGGGACGTAGAGGGGTCGGAAGAAAGCAGAAACGTACGCTTTAGATACCCGAAACTGTTAAAAAAACCGTGGGTCTTCTAGTGTTTTTTTTTGTCAATAAAAGAGCTACTCTTTAAAATCATCAATTTTATATACCGCGACTTTAATTGAATTTAACTCTACTACTTTCGTTGCCTCTTTCACTGTGATTTTGGCAAATTTTATTGAAGGCCTTTATTGGATATTGTCGTACATCCTCATCATATTGCAAACACGAATGCAAGCAAAAACTGTGTTTACTTATATCACAATAGCCAGGAAACAAAATCCACTAATGAAATATAAACCTCGTTCATTATAAGCAAGGTCAATAATACTGGAACCCCCGTGTAAAAAATAACCGCTACGGGGAAAGGGTTGACTTACGTTAAGCTTTTTTCACGGCCCTGTTTTTGATAATACACGAATCGGTGAAATAGTGCCCTTGAATAATTTGAAATATTGTTTTCGCTACCTATAATTTCCCCGCTAATAAATAATTCATTGTATTGAAATTTAGCGGAAGTTATTAACTAGCCACGCTTGTCTAAAACTGAGTTTGGTTCAGTTAGCTATACCTACTATGAAGTATGAACAGTCAATGAATTATTCATTCGACTTAACTTATTGTCTTACTCAGTGAAGAGGAAATACGCGTTGAATCACTTCATCGATTATTATTTGAAGACGAGACATTATTAAAACAACCATGTTTCAAATAAACGCAAATTTGGTTGGATGGTTTTGTTGTTTATTTTCGTCGAATTCTAAAAACTTTGTTGGAAATACAATTTCATTTTATAACACTGTTTTTTTGTTAAATTCATTTCCAATATACTGTCGTGAAAATTTTTGACGCTTATTATTTCATGGTTTACCTCCTCGTTCTTATTTCCAAAGCACCATCTAAATTCCTATCCACAATAAGGAAATGTCGCTTTTTATACAGTTTTAAATTAATAAGGGTCTAAGAAATCGTCGGGATCGTAGAAGAACGACGGATGTGCGAAATATGCGACATTGACTTTCTTTTATATTTGATTGTGAAAAAGCTTTTTTTTTTCCAGGTTTGAAATAAATATTTAACTAACCCAGGTATCAAATTGTATACTTTTGTTCTTACTAAGTTGTGACATAAAGTGTCAAAAAAAATTAAACCGCTCACACGATAAGTTGAAGAAAATCACATGCGTCGTTGTTGTACGATCCCAACTAAATATTATCCCGTAAAAAAAAATGTACTTTTAAGTAGCATATATTTTTTTCTTATAATTTCAAATTACCGCAAAAACGGTTCATTGCATTGGCCACGCTCTTAATACGTCATGATTCAGTTAAATAAGGCGTACTAGGTTTTCAACGTCCTGGGGAGCTATTATGAATCTTCTCGCGGGGGTAGAGAAAAAATAAATTTAGGGATTTAAATTTTTTGCACGCGATTACACTTTGCTTCATATATGGCCACATTGATGATTAAACGTCAAATAATCAAGAATACGTGAAACCAAACATGATGATGATTTTCTAATAAAAAAATATACATTTAATAATTTTTGTAAATAATTTTTCTCAAACAACTTTTACTAAACTTTTGGGTTACTTATTCGTATAAACAGTTTCATTTTATTTTTTGTGATTCAAATATAAATTTAATATGATGATTTTCATTTAGAACATTATTAGGATCTTAGGCATAACCCAAGATACTTAATTAAGTTGAATTTACCAAACCGTAGTAGTTTCTTTCGTTTGATAAACAGATTAATACATCATTTGACGTTGAATCATCAGTTAAGCCATATATGATGAAAAGTAGAGTCGCATGCAAAAAATGAAAATCCTTGTATTAATAACTCTCTAGGGGGTTGAGAAGTTTCAGAATTGCACCTCTAGACGTCCTCTGTTGACTGTTCGTTGGTTGTTCATGTCAGAACTTCGCGACGCGAACCTGACTTGCGAGGATGCACAGTAGTAAGCAGATCGCCGATGTGCCGGAGGCCTTTTGTGGACAGCATAAATGCTCCAACTACGAAGCGGACATGGAATGATGCCTCCTGATAAGTTACATTGTAACATGATGCGAGTAAATATTTTTATTACTCTGTAATCACTGTAATGTCTCGTGATTGACCTGCCTTTGACCTCTATTCATTAGTGCGTGGTAATCCAACGATGTGTTTATTGCAGTAAGGTCATCATTTAATCAAAGTAGTACAATTTACATTCAGTTTAATAGAGAGAATAATAAAAGTTGCAGTGTAATCTTTGCCAAGGGAGGTCACGTTTAGTGAGCTCTGTCAGTCAAAAATTTCCAAACAGCATTCTAAGGGGTTTTATCTGTTTTTTTCGTATGTAATGTAATAGCAGAAAAATCCTATTTTTGAAATATAAACCTTGTGTATTGTAAGCAAGGTAAAAAATAACGCAACTACCATATATAAAAAAAAAATCAGTTTAATAAAACAGGGAATTATTCGTATAAACAACTTAACGCAAACGAATATTGTTTTATGAATACATATTTTAAATTAACTGCGTTTATCATCATTATTCCATCTCCGCTCTCTAGTTGGAGCATATTGTGTCCACTAAGATCCTCCCGGCATCTTTGTCAGCTGTCAGCTCCGATGCATCGTCAGTTTTTTTAATTTAGTATTTTAGAATGCGGATACTATCCGTGGTTGTATCCGTCAGACTTCGTACTGGGAATAATTGGCCACAGTAGTTTGGAGAAAAGAAGAAATGCATATTTGCTTTTGTATTTTTCCCGATTGATCCATGGTAAAACGATCAACTTAGGTGTGATGAAGAGTATTTTTCTTATGTTCCTAATGACTACCTTAGTCATAGGCGGCTTGAGCTGTTTTATCCTTCTGCTTGCAGAACCAGCCTGCCATTTGTAATGCCAGTTGGAAGAGCAATGTCTTTACCCAACCGTATCTCTTCGGATATCGATAAATTTCATGTCTCTGAAAGAAAGTTTAGAGATGATAGCTTCCTCTTACTCTGATTACTGGTTATTTTTATTTTATAATTTTTTTACATTAAAATTGTTTTGCAATTTTTCTATGTCTTAAATAAATTTTTTTTGTATACAGGGTGTTCTTTAAACCCTGTCACATCCGAAACCACACGATGGCATATTAAAAAAATATTTAGAACGAAGAAAATTTGTAGAAATAAAATATTAATGATAAATTTGCGGCGTTGTACGAGTTGAAGCGAAGTTAACACTTAATCGGTGAAATAGCGTACAATACTTTTTACAATTCAAAAAACGTGCGTACAAAAACGGTCGAAACAGCAAACATAGTGTGCGGGCCAAACAATGTAGCCAAACCCAAAAATGTCCCGTCAGGCGTAGCCACCTCACAAAACTTTGATTAGCCAGTATCTACTTACATATTATTCTCCTTGGCTAAAATAGATCGAAACAGACTATCGGCTCAGCAAAAAGGATTAATAAATTAGTAGTGTTATTAATGTTTTTGGTCATTTATCTCAATTGATTAAAAGTTACTTCCACGAGTACCTATGTGAACAAAAAAAGAATTGGGGTTTTAGGAGGTATTAGGTACAACATAAGTCAGTCGTAAGTTTAGTTAAATATAACACGCTTTATTTAGAATTTTTATAGGAAGGTGTGCTCCTTTTAAGGATAAATGATTAACAATGAATAGTCTTCCACAAATCAGTAAAGTTACACTTTAGATGTATAAATATTCAATCACACTTTTCATCAATATCAAAATGTCGGTGCTGTAAAATCAAATGAAAAAGTGCTGCAAATGACAAAATGTAAATTATTTGACACACGTAAAAGAAAATTAATCTTGGTTTTGTTAATGTACCTATGCAGGAATTTATAGTAAAAATCTTTGTGCATCTGTTTTAATATTCACATTAAGAAAAACAAAAAATATTTTATTAAAATATTTAGTCGGCCTCGTGGTCAGCACTTATCTACCATGCAAGAGTTACCGGGATCGATTCTCGACACGGTTGACCTTAATTATTTATTTTAAAAGGTTTTTTTTACACTAGAATATTTAATAGTCCCTGGACTGGCACCGGAAGCGTAAGACTGATCATCTTACCTTCATTTAACAAAAAATAATCTTTACGGTTAAAAAGTTACGCTGCGATTGGTGTATCAATGCAGTGCCCTATGCACCATTAGGTGCGGAAACGGAATAATAAATATATATTAGTTAAAATATTTCCAAGAAAGGAGTTTAGATCCTATGTAGTATTTGTGGTGATATACTCATGTGTCTGTGTCAACTAATTGATAGTCCCATCTCAACACAGGACTTTTAGTCCCATGGAGTTGGGACTTATGTCTTAAATAATTTACAATAAACTTTTGTATGTAAATAAATAAAAAAGAAATAAATGAAAAAATTAAAATAATAATAAAATAAAAAAAATCAAAAACTCGCCATCAGATGAAAACACTAACACACTAACCTACAGTAAGTCATATTGTAGTTAACTTCGCTAAAATCAGTAAAATGTGTATATTCAAACAATTAGCCTACGAAATACCGCACACCGCATCTAAAGAGATAAGTCTCCTTAGCGGTGCCCACATACACGGAAAAGTTGCTCGTTGTCGAACGAGGAAAGCTGCTGTTTGGGGGAGTTTACTGTAATCTGGTAGCCTTGGCATCTTCGTGCCGAAAGAAGGAAATCCTAATGTACATAATATGCACTTTATTGGACTGTGAAAAAGAGAGAAGCGAATTTTACACACAAGTAAAAACTTATTTGATCTACAAAAATGATGCAGGGGAAATTCAATTATACGATTGGCCACCTCAGAGTAGACAGAAGATATTGTGAGAATATCTTGATAGGAAAAAACTGAAAGGGTCCAAAAAATAAAGAAGACTTGAACTTTTTGAAGAATAGGGGGAAAATACCGCAAGCAATCATCCCAAAACTTGTTTTGAGGATATCAAAACGCTCAGACGAAACAATTAAATAAAAATTATGGTCATACAAAATATTAAATAAATAAATACATCTGTATGTTTTTCTGTAATTGTATTAATGTTTTAGTGTTGCCTCAATAAAACCGTATTTTAAATTTATCGTTTGCTTTCAGAAATCTTCACTTTTCCCTAATGAACATTTTCACACCACTCTATATAGGAGCGTTAGGCCTTGAAGAGCTTAAGTACTTATTTGTCTACAAACCTCTGTACGCACTCAAAACATTATCATAAGTCCATGTTTCATTTTTCAACTTCCCTCTGATCGCTTCGAGGTCACAAATCCCGTAAGTAAGTAACGTTCTCGATTGATAGGAAAAGCACCATAAAATCCTTGTTGATAGCAGGACATGTGTGATGGATCCTTAATAATGAACGTCGCTAGCCAATCCACCCGCCCCAATTTGTCGGTCAAGGGGGTACGAAGTAAAAAGATTGATGTGTTCCTCCCACTGCAACTGGCTGGACATGATTGATCGGGGGATCCTTTTTGCTTCGTCACGCTGGCGCTGACCGCCAGGGCTGCATTAAGGAAAGTGGGTTAATAACGTCGGATCCCGACGAAAGAAACCAAAAGTTAATGCCGTGTGGTAAACTGAATTCAACTTTATTATCGATTAATAAATCTAAAGGACAAAACTATGACTAGAAAAGAGATTTCGCAAGGGAAATATTATAAAAGACATTGATTATTATTATTTAACTCAACATAAACACTTGTCTTGAATTATTGTAATGTATGTTTTGAAAAAAATAATTAGTTGAAAAAAATACGCATTTTAAAATTAGTCTCGTAATCATTGTTTCCCTATCCGCACCGGTGGTGCATATAGCACTGTATAGGTACTCCAATTGAATCTAGTTATGCCGAACGAAGTCAGTCCACAATTTTGAATAAATGAGATATTGGTGTTATCGGGTGCAGTATAGTCAATTCTTCTAATAGTTATTTCTTCTGTTTGAATTGTTATTCTTCGAAAGTAATATTTTAATCGCAATTTGTTAAGAGTTACTTTATATTTTTTATGCTTGCTATTATGGTTTAACTCGGGCTCAGCAAAGAAAGACGTAAAAGGTTACTGAATATGTATGTTAACGACTGTAATTTTGAAATGAATAAATAAATAAATTAATAAAAGTGTTTCTTTAAATATTGATATTGAACATAAAAATATATTATATCTAATGAACTCGAGCGAACAAACTAACATCTTGTCATCATTTAAAGGACATTAATGAAATGTGAATTAGAGGTGGTAAAAAAAATAAAACTGCTGTTTTAAAACAGTTACCCTTCCGAAACACCTAAAACATTTTCACCAAACTAAATTAAATCGTAAAAATAAAAACACAAACTAAATCACCAAGCGTATGATTAATGAAATGAAATTTATATATTAGAAAACCAACCTGTTCAGATAGTTGATACCGTACGCGATCTGGGTGTTATTCTTGATAGCAAACTTACTTTTGAGAATCACTTCGATGACATACTGACCCGTGCACATAGAAGCTTAGGTTTTGTACTTCGTACATGTCAGGTATTTAAAGATATTGCGTGTATTAAAATGGTTTACTTTGGTCATGTTCTCAGTTTGCTCGAGTATGCCTCTTCTGTTTGGTCTCCACAATATGTCACACATAAAGAAAAGTTCGAGAAAATTCAATGGACATTTCTTAGACATCTTAACTGGAGATGCAAGTATACCGATCTCAATTATATGTCTTCCTGCAAAAAATACCACTTGCTTACTTTAGAAGATCGCCGTCTACTGTTGGACATGGGGGTTCTTCATGACATACTTAGTGGACGCCTTGATAGTCCGGCTCTTTTGTCGGAGTTATCATTAAATGTCCCCGGCTACCGCACCCGTCACACGTCGAGTTCTCTATTTCATCTGCCAGCAGTTCGTACGAACTATGCCCAGAACTCTCCACTTATACGTTTTGCTAGTGAATATAATTTGAACTTTCCCCTTATTGATCCATTTGATTGTAAAAAATAACATTTAAAATGTGCGTCTTAAAACATACTTTTTTGTCTTATACTTAGTTTCAATAATAAAGTCTTATTTTATTTTATTATATTTTGTCTCTAATTCTTAATATTTTGTATATATTTATATTTTCGACACTTGACACTTGTGCAATATTTACACACATTTCCACCCTCATTCCTATATAACACCCACTCACCCACTCTCTCACTCACTTACGCTCACACAAACACACTAGTATGTATTGTACGTGTATTTTATGTATTTCTGTCTGTCATTGGTTTTATTCTCTGTATATTTTATTTGTTATATTTTTGTTACATGTAATACTGTTGATATCCCCAATAAATAAAAAAAGTAATAAAATTTTAAAAAATATTTTGCTTCACGCGAAAAATTCAACGCTCCGCCGTATTACGTACCGCGCTTCGCCCTAACTTCAAATCTTTATCCATAATACCTACTTACTCGTATTATAATCTCCCAAGGAAGAAGTACATACACGTTTACGCATGAAATCTCCCCGGCCCGTCTCTACTCTCTACTCCACCCCATCCATCCGTGTACAGATACAGAGCCTATAAAGTAGGTGTCTTATCTACCTAATAACCACAGAAACAGGGGACGGACACAATCTCGGTCAATGAATGAACTAAATAAACTAGAGATCCAAATGACACGAAGACACATTTAGTTCGGCGCTCTTTTCGTTCGCGAACTAACTGACCGAGATCTGAGAGACGTATCTCTAGTTCAATGTTTTCAACCTTGTCAGTACGACCGGGTCATACGCAAAAAAAAAAAACACCTCTAATACCAAGACCTGTCCCATCCATAATAATCTTTTAAATGTAAAAATGTGTTTGTTCGTTTGTTTGTTTTATTTTGCGTTTCCTTCACGTCTCAATGGGGCGACCGATGGACATATCTTTTTTAATAGATATCCAGAGAGGTGAGAAGTAAAATAGGATACTTATTTTTTTATCCCGAATTGAAAAAATAAATACAATGAAAAAAACATAATATATTAACAATGGGCCACATTATTTGAAAATGAGTAGGCGGTAAGGTGTAATGTCAAAAATAATATATTTTTAATAAATTCTTTAAATAGGGAAATATCACATACTACGAATACCGATAAAAATAAATGAAAAAGATTTAGAATAATTTATTGTATTCTCAAAATCAATATGGATATTGTGGAGAAATGTTTTCATACATAAATTTAAGAACGAATTTCTTTTTTCAAATTACGTCACTAGAAAAACGCGACATGACAGTTGTGACGTTAAGATTCGTCACAATGTTCTTAACGATTTTGAATGGTCAGGAACAAATAAACATGAATCGTGACGTATTAGGGGCGTGGCCAATGGAATGGCCGTTTTTGCGGGAGTTCAAAATTACATTTTTTTTTTTTTTTATGCTACTAATAAGTAACAAATTATTTTTTTTTGCTAGACAGTATTTCATAGACCTATATTTCCCTATTATAATTGACTTGCTTTATCTATGGTTAGTTTGGTTTGCTTTTCGTTTTGCTTTGTTTTGTAGGGTTTTGGATTTGTGAAAAGAATAACGATGCGGCGTCGCCATAAACTAACGGATCGTCGCAATTTTTTATAGCGATAGTTGGAGGACCGGCAATCGATACAAGCTACTTTCTGTCCCGAAAAAATATATAATTCCATGGGGAAAATAGTTCTTGCTAAACGACAAAACTAATTAATAACCCAACTAATTTCTCCCTAATACCACGTGAGCGAAGCCGCGGGTAGTAGCTAGTTTTTAATATAATTTAAAGTGCCCAAAAGTAAGCAACTCATTTTTCTTTTCATAATTAATATTCTTTGATTTTTCGACGCACAATGTGATATCACTCAGTATAACTGTTCTTTAGAGGGGTGTAATATCCAATATTAATGAAATTTTACCTTGTGTTTCCACTTCTAACGCCTCCGTTATTGAATAAACATATAAGACATTGCTTAAATAATATAATGATCTACGCTACTAGGTTTTCCATACAATTTAACCTAATTAAACCCAATTTAACTACTAAGTTTTCCATACAATTTAACCGTATTGTAATTAACCACGAATATCCTTCTGTATTAGAGTTTTAAGTATTGTATCACAATACCAAACACTAAATCCTTTTAATTGAAAAGCAATATTGCTAAATAATTCCAAGTGGCGCGATCAAGGATTCGGGTTACATACGAGACAAAGGCTGAAGAAAAATTAATAAGATGTTTAATTAATGGTGGATTACGCCTTGAAAAGCGCCGCAAGCGAATACGAAATTCATTCAGACAAAGGGAGCTTTTTGGAGATTCGGTTGGAACTTAAATGACTGAAGTTTCCGTGAAGAGAGATATATGAGACGAAAGCTCTAAAGTTAAACAGTCCCTCACAGACATCATTATAATAATTGCTTCGCGCTGTGATAATGCGAATCCTTGAAGCAAATTGAAAAACACAGTGTTAATGTTTAAAAGTATTTTATGTACTTTCGTATATAATCAGTCTAGAGAAACCCGTTCAATACCAAAAATAATAGATCAAAATATAATTTAGTTTATTTTTTAATAATTAATTTACTTTTTTCCATCTTCTCTCCCTAAATTCATCATTATAATATAGCGTCCGCAAATTGTGTTTAGTTTTCTCTGTCAACTACAAGTCATATTTAAAAAACCGCCTACTTTTCCCTTTGCACTGATTGTCAAAGAAATTCAGGGTTTTACGTATCATTATTTTAAAATTATCGTTTATTTTAAATCCACAAGGAAAACGTACAAAATTATGTTTTTTTACGTCACGAATGTAAGTTTGACACCTAAAACTATATTGTCAATATCTAAAATTAAAATCAACATCATTATATTGGGTGTTAACATATGTTGTGTCAGTATTTAGTCAAAATATCTCGATTAGCAGCTTTAACGCGAACAGCAGGATGTGTTACAAATCCTCACTTTCGTCTACTTGACATTTAATTTTGTAGGCTTGTAATTTAATGAAAATATATATATAACGTAAAAGCCAGCACAATACCTTGTACAGCAGAAAATTTTGTTTTAATTTGTAAAAACACGGACACAACCTATGTTAACAACTTATACATCTTTTATTATTGGCAATTTATCCTACGAAGGATGATTTCTGCCATACTCGTTAAATTTTATGTAGACTGGGCTTTTTAGTGTACAAAAAGATAAACAAACAAATAAATAAAAAGCAGCCTCCTAAAAGTTTACACCATTCTCACTCAGAAATTCTCC
Source organism: Micrasema longulum (assembly GCF_059751315.1). Classification (NCBI taxonomy): domain Eukaryota; kingdom Metazoa; phylum Arthropoda; class Insecta; order Trichoptera; family Brachycentridae; genus Micrasema; species Micrasema longulum. The sequence continues at coordinate 32,087 of NW_028278905.1, read as the reverse complement.
TATGTGATGAGTCACTTCGGGAATAAGTGAGGATAGGAGAGAAGCGACATTTATAGGAAAATTTATGTTTGTAAATGAAAAATTATACTTGTATCCTTCAGTTGTTGGGCAGCCAAAAAGTATGTGGTCAGGTGTTTCCATGTCTTGGCCACACTCGCACCATGGACTCTAAACAATTTTAATCTTAACCAAGTGACTGTTAGTGCAGCAGTGTCCAATTCTTAATCTACAAATGTAAGATACCAATCTTTTAGATAATTTTGCGGGCCTAAACTAGGGTTGAGAAGCGATATGACTTTGCACGCCTCGCTAGTAGGAAGGAACCCTTCGTTTTTCTGCTTTCTTACAGAGTAATATTTTTCTTTAATGAAATGAACAAAGAAAATAAAAAGAGCCAACAGGAACACAAAATATTTAAGAACGAAATCAACAATTTTATTCATAATTCTTTTTTATACAGCCTTACTGAAAAAACTGTATATTTGTAATTTTGTAATTTTGTATTCAATTTTAGGAATATTTATTGAGCAAAAATAGAAAAGACGTCACTCGCTATTATGGTTCTCAAGATTTTTATCCTTTTACGTAATGAGAAACATAAATATACATGAGGTTAATCCTTATAAACTAACATTTCAAATCTACCCGGGCACCCTCTTATTTTGTTATATGATGTAAAAAAAAATACATAAATATTTCAGATTTAACATAAATGTTTTTGGGGTCGCTACCGAGCTTTGAACTTTTAAAATAATTAACGATTTTGTGTTTTTTTATAAGCTCGTATTTTTTTTAAATTATACTTTATTTTATCCAGAAAACATAGTCATACATATTTAACAATGTTTGATTATGTCCAAATGCTTGCAGACTGGCTGGATTTCCTCCCTAGGGAGTTGTTCGTATTTAAATCTATTTCAACAGAGAGGGAAAAAGTTTTCGAGAAGGGAATATGGAAGTCTAGGCATTTACAGGGCTTATGACAGCCAATGACAGGTCATAAGCCCTGTAAATGCCTAGACTTCCATATTCCCTTCTCGAAAACTTTTTCCCTCTCTGTTGAAATAGATTTAAATACATATTTAATTTTATAAACAAAGACTTTTAAGATATTTCTATAAAATTATTTACACTGGTAAACACCTAAATTGTATAAAAGTATTGTTAAAGTTACTAAATTAGGTCGGTTCATTAGCTTCCATACTTTTGCTAATTTATTAATATCTTTTTCATTTATATTATCATACTATATTATATAAAATTCTTGTATTATATAATTCACATGTTCATTCAACATAATTTCCTTTGCAATAGGCCTTAATTATTCATTCCTACTTTTTTTATTTTTTTGAATAAATTTTAAGTTGTATTAGCAACCTCTTAGCATTGTCGGCCTTGTGGTGTAACGGTCAGCGCGTTTGTCTATCATACAAGAAGTCTCGGGTTGGATTCCCGACATGGTTGAAATGAAATATTTATTCAAAAGAGTGTTTTTACACTCAAAATATTTCATAGTTTCTGGACTGGTACCCGAAGCGTGAGACTGATCATGTCACCTTTATGTAATAAAAATGATCGACATACTCTGCTATTGGTGTGCCAATGCAGTGCCGTATTCATGGGTATTTAATCAATTTATATTATTGAGTAAACAAACAGTATGTACTAAATGTATTGATAATTTCTTCGTATATAAATTTAGTACACCCATTCACACACCAAAAAATTTGTTTAAACTTAAGACAATAATTCAAATTATGTAAAATATAACAAATTTAAACAACAAGAAATTATAAAGAAGTAGGAGTGTGTATAAAATAATAAAGTTTATTAAATATCTGCTTCTCTCAATATTTCTATGCAAAATGTTTAACTTTGAAAAATAAAAATAAAACAATATGTCTTTGTATTTTAATTTGACACTATCCAGTTCTTTTATCAAGAAAATCTTGTTTCTTGACTTTGTATCGTTGCGTAGTCTAACCAAAATAAGCTACCTCACTTTTTAAGTACGTCTTTGATGCGCAAAAAAAATATTTATTTTAGCACATGTACAATTCAAGTTCACTTTTTAACGTGATGGTTTAACACTAGCTAAATGAAGTTTTCAGAGTTAATTCTCCATAAATAATAGTAGTTTTTAAAATAGGATGTAGATTTTTTTTATAGCTCTTAAAAGTTAGTTGAAAAATGAAGTTTGCATATTTTTTGGAAAAGATTATTTTTTATTTGGAATTAAATCAAATAACGACTAAAAAAATATATTGCAGGATAAAAGACCTACTATTGAGCTACTTGTATAAAAAATAATACTATCGTAGACTTAATAGTTTGACTACACTTGGGACATCTATCCTAAAATCGGATTTTTACTAAAAATTCTTAAAAATCTGAATTACTTTCAAACGACTGAATATCGCTGAACATACATTGGGGTTAAATCGATAGGCATTGAGGTCTCCCATCGCTCTACTTACCGATGATTCACCCTCCCAGTTACAGGCTGTATAGTTGTATTGCTAGCATATTCTAGGTGTTGTAGATTGTTTTAAATTGTTCATTGACGCCTTGTCTGTGTAAAACAAAAGATTTTGTCTTGTCGTTCTAGATGGCATCCCGAATGGTTAATAATAAAAATGATAATAATTTATAAGAATTTGTAATAAGTCTTTTGAATAGATTGGGAAAACCAGTTTTATCGTTTATTAACTTGTACAAAAATAACAGCATATTTCACTCTTTTTATAGTGCATATAATCCGGTCTCTAGTAAGCGTTCAGACGAATTGGTTATATGCTTATATTACCTAGCATTTAAAAAATAAATTTAATAAACGATGTACTCTTAGTCCCCATATGAAACATACGTCACCGTTGTTTATTAAATGAATTAAAATACAGTGAAAAAAAAAAAATTAAATCGAGATTTCAGTTTCTCAAAGTTATTTTTTTAAGTAAAAAATATGAATTCTTCATTGAATTGTTTCATCTGAATTTTCTCGCGTACAAAGCAACGCCTGAAAATACTTACGTAATTTTATACGTATTATATCAATTGGTTTAGTTAAGAATTTTTTTCAGTATGTCTTAATGTTTGTCGACAAGTACTGAATTTTTCCCTCTTGGTTATCACGAACGCAAAATACGATTTTGCTCACAATATCAATGTATTTATTTCTGTAAAACGGTTTGATTTGATACCCTCCAATTACCATTTACCCTTAAAAAAATAATACCTGTTTTTTTAACGTCTTTGTTAAACATTTATTCTGCTTGAACGTTATTAAGTAATCGTTAAATTGGACTCGTTAAACTTGTTTGCTTTAAAGAGCAATTCTAAGCTACGGTCTGCAAATTGTTAATTATGTTAAGGGTTAAAAAGAAAACACGCGATTCAAACCCTTTTTACCGAATTTAAGCTTTTAAATATCCGTTATTTTCTCTACAGCCCAATTATTTTCCATCCAACTTAATCTACAACTTCTAAATGTAGGTTCTGTAATTAGTAATAAAAAATAATTGTTGGTTCAACAATATATTGAGTATATTAAAATGTGCGTAGACATTGACTTATTCTAAATAATTATTATTGTGCTATTTTGAAAATAAAACCGTTAAGGTACTACTGCCACCATCATGCCATTTTCCGTAGGGGTAGGCAGAGACAATAGACCGCCACTCACGTCTGTCAAGTATAACATATTATGCATCCTAGCTTCTTCCACATTTATACATGCCTTTCGGTTGTGCCTGCTTTTGACATGAACCGACTTGAGATTTTGGTTTACCTGATTATGCCACGTCGTTCTTGGGAACTTGAAATACTTCTAGGTTGTTCGAACGATTACATAAATTCTTGCGTAGTAGTTTTACATTTTGTACAGGCGGATGAAGAATACAGTTCTGTGTGTGAAATGAAAACAATTTTTTTTTATTTCACACGGTATTTCATAGATCTTTATTATTTTAAAAATGTTTTAAAAAAAAGTAATATTTCATTTATGAATTGTAATGAAATTGCGTTTTTCTGAAGCTTGGATGTTCTGTGTTGTAACCCGCCACAGTATTAGAGCCTATTGGCGCGTTGCGGTTGAAATGAAAAATAAGTAAAAAATGTTGTAGATCTGACGAATTTGCAAATGCCAATCACTTCAAGTTATGTGTCAGATGTTGCCCGCCGTGGGCGACATCCGTCCGGCTCGTAAAGCTCGACGCGTGCCTACTTGGCAAATGGACAATTTCCTAACATGACACCCGGCTGCGGCTACGTAATCACAAAATTACGAACTAACGAACGAACTATTATGTTCGACAAACGCGCCATGCTTTGTACCCACTGAGCATACTTAGGTATTACTTAATTTGGAAATTGAAAAATTGTATATCATCTATCAGTTTTTTGAACCAGTAATGATTTATTTTCTGAAGTTAATATCCTTAATAATTGTTACGGTTATTAATAATTGTAACAGTTACCGTTTCACAAATCAAACGGTTGCATGTAACGGTTTCTTAAAAACAGTTCGAGCAGTGGGAAAAAACCAGGTGCTTGTCAGGATTTGTGAAACTATTCCCTTCCCCCAGGGTGACTGTTTAAACGAATTAAAACGCGAGTATAATAAGAAAGAATGAGCGGGGAGCGGCAGTTTAATCAGTGAATTACGAATATCCTTGTAATAAACTAGTTTTTCTTTATCTTCTTCTAGTGCCTTGCCGGGTCTCCCCGACATTGGCGATCACTACAGCGAAAGCATATATATCTGTCCTGCGCTATTTTATCTTTTCTTTATAACAACATTTATTTTTTGAAATTGTTTCAGCTGTTTCGTAAGAACCGTTATAAAATAACTGTTTATTTTTTTCCTACCACTTGTACATAGTCAATATTATATAAATCACATGCATTTCGAAGACGTTCGTTAAAGTTATCTGTGTTTCATTAACACTGAGAATTTTTCAAATTTGTTGCAACAGAGAGGGAAAACATTTTTAAGAAGGGAATATGGGAGTCTAGGCACTTACAGGGCTTACGACCTGTCATTGGCTGGTTTAAGTGGCCACTTTACACACTGTTCACAACATTCACCATTCTGCCTATGTTTGAACATCCACACTTCCTTAACTCTTCCATCTGTGTGAAGTAAAAGAGCTGAAACCTTTATCATGCCGGTGAGATTCATCCGGCTGAACCAATCCACCTACTAGGCAACGCCTGAAAACAATTTTCCAATTTTGTATACTTCTTCTTTTACCAGCCAGCCAGTCTGCAAGCATTTGGACATTCTCAAAACATTGTTGGACTAAGAATTGTATTTCAACATGTATAGGTGTTACAGAACAGGTAGCTACAGAACAATTCTACACCCCATTTTAAATACCTTTTTTTCTGTATCCGAATACAGTTCTGAGTGCGAAATAAAACCAGAACCCTTAACTCGATGGCTCTTCTCGGGTTAAAATCATCAAAAAGGAAATCGAGTGGAGATAAGTCCGCGTCGTACTGGTTTACATATTCGTCTACCATGTTTACAGTCCTGAGTTCGGTTGCTTGCAGGGAAGAAATGAAATATTGGCTTAAAGGTGGTTATCCATTGCAATTTTTCATTATTACTGGACTGGCACCTGACGCGTAATACTGATCACTTTACCTTCATGAAACCTTTTTTAAAAGAGACGCTGCAATTGAAATACCAATGTAGTGCCCTGTGCACAACTTAGTGCTAATTGAGAAATTATGATGGCAGTTCGAAGAACTTCTGTTTTTTCATTCCAGAAAGTATGAAAGAAAATCGTATGAATGTGCGAACGAATAAATATATTTATTTTATTTTTTTACGGCTCAAGTGCCTTTAACAATATACGAGTAATATGTAACCGTAATGAGCAGTGTGTTGTATAAATATTTTATGGAATAGAAAAAGAGAGAAAATATACAAACCCAACACAGTACCAATTACGTTCACAACACAATATACAACGCAAATTTCTGACGAGGACAACAAGATGTAACGAGAATACAGCTGATATTTCATGAAAAATAATTCAGGATTAGGTTTAATATATAATAACACTATTAGTTTCAGGGCTCCGATTACAATGGGAAGTTAACATTTATCTTTAATTTTATCTACAAAGTAAAATTTAGTTTTCTGTATAAAAAGTAGAATTTGCATACATTTGTTTCTTCCAAACATGTTCAAATATAGGTAACCGACAAAGATACTTAAAATGTTCATGCAAATATACTCACTTACGTACACAAATATCTGTTTTTCTTTATAGACAGTCGAAGATAACTCTGTTGATTTCGCATTCTAAGGGCCCTGGTATTCTGAATTACCCATCATCAGTTGTAAATATAAACTAAACCAAAATATTTATTTAATTATACATACGCCCAATGGGAATTTTCAAGGACATATTTATGCATAAAAAAATATTATAAAGGAAAGTTCAAAGATACAATGGTATATAGTAGACTTGGTGGGAGCGGAAGCGGGAGAGAGGTGTTTATAATTGGATTTGATTCAGTGATCGTTTGAAAGAAGACAACTTGTTATCAAAGAAATCAAGACTGGTATGTTTGTTGGCAGACCTAGGAATTCTGGGCATAGGGGAATGAAAACCATAGTTAGTTCTATGGTTATCGGTATGAAATATTAAGTTTTGTCTGAGGTTTCTAGTTGGGATACTAGGTACTGATAGCGTCCGGTGGAAGGGGCAAGGCAATGTAAGGTGGAGGGGGTGTGGGGTTTTCCTATTTGGAATATTTTCAATTCAGTTCAATTCAATTTTATTTATTCATATATATGTACATTACACAATGGCATATCTTAATTCATACATATAGGAATAATTAAATTAATTAGGTAAAATTAGGTATTCATAAAAAAAAACCCATAAATATACATAATATCCAGAAAATAAGATGTTAAAAAAGTAAGAGAATCTTGTAACGAAAAATTCCCTCAGAGACGAGAAAAATGTCAGTGTCCAAAGTAATATTGTTCAACATAGAGATAGCCCTTCCAAAGAGGCATAACCATTGGCCGGTTGGTCAGTACGCAAGACGAATCCTAACATCTTCAACGAACTACTACGGACTGTTTCGATCTGATCATGAAATGTCAGGGAACTCACAAAAGTGAGGCCTAGATCTTTTACCTTCGCATCCGCATAAGATTCTGGTCATTCATTATATAGCGGAAGAAAAGCGTTTTGTGGGCCTTGGTGAAAGACATAACTGAGCATTTTGAAATATTGAACAATAATTTATTTCGTCTTCCCCATTCAGATTCGTTTATTTTATCCGCCTGGAGAGTACGAAAATCATCCAAAGTTAAAACTTTTTAAAACCCTCAAAAATATCTTCAAGTCAAATATTCATAGGGTGAAGAATTTTGGAATATAATATTATCAATTAAAGATTTCTCCGATTTTTTATTTTTCATAATACCTTTATTTGTGATAGAATGTAAATGATGAATTTTATGTGAATGAAAAGAATTGTTTGTATCCATAATATGGTTTGCAAATTCAGAAAAACTATTTCTAGAAGGCCCACGGCGGTGTTCGTTAACTCATTTTTTTAATCTCTCGCAGTTTGACCGATATATTGGTTATTTTAAAGGTTGAGGATTATGTTTGTTAAATGTCCTCGCCGCGAGTTACCTCGATGAGGAAACATTATTTTCATTGCTTAATATTGATGCAAAAAAACTAATATATTGATAATGCGAGTAATATTAATACTCTTTTGTATTTATTTTGAAATGATTTGAATTCACTAATACTTTGATATATGGGGCACTATATGGAGGAACAAAATGATACTAACCGAAAGCAAGGTCAGGATATAATAAAGTATACATGCGTCCGACCCATTACGATTTACGGGATAGAAGTGGTGAGAGCCCATACCAATAGGACAAAAAGTCTTCTCAGAGCAGTCTGAAAACCCTAACAGCAGGAGACTACCAGAATAGCCGCTAAAAAGATGAAAAAATAGATGGGCTTCATCATCCCAGGACAGACCACTGTCACAAACAAGTCATAAGAAATAATGAAATTTCAAGCAAGGCATTAAAAATGTTGGGCTTTATTTTGAGAAACACAAAAAATTTCAAGTCCATCCGATCATTAAAAATATTATACTGTTCTCTTGTAAGAAGTCATTTAGATTTTAATTCATCAATATGGTCACCCTGCTATAATGTTCACGTTAATAATATAGAAAACGTTCAACATGAATTTCTACGATATGTAAACTACAAAATAAAAATTACAATACAAAATGAGAATTATGACTGTTTATTAACACTGCTCAACCTAACAACACTTTCTGAAAGAATAACTATTAATGATCTCATTGTACTGTATAAAATTGTAAACTCTCTTTTTGACGTACCAAAAATACTTGAATTGATTAATTTTAGAGTACCTGCTGTGAACACTAGGAGTACTTTATTGTTTCATTGCTCCAGTACTTCTTCCAACCGACAAAACAATTTATTGATACCCGAGACTGCATAGGTTAGGTTACACTTTTGGAACGGCCGCAGACATTCTGTCCAATTCTTTATTTATATATTTGGATAATTTATATAGCGCTGTTTTTGTGAAAATCACCTCATCTTATAAGTCCACAATATCAAGTTTATTTGTAGCTGCTCGTCAAACAATTATTGAAAATTCAATTCCATAAATTAAATAAAATACTTACTTGTTTATTTTTATTACCTTATACTTGTTTTTTATTTTTTACTATTATATCAAATTGCATTGTAGTATTGGCAAATACGCATTTCATAAATACATATTTTTATTTCTTTATTTTTCGCGATAATATATGCTTGCTTGTTTATTAATTTAACTTAAATTTGTCTTTCTTGCTTACCGTAACACTTTATTTACTTTGTTTGCTTTACAGAATTTATTTCATAAGCCTATATCTTTGCATTTTTTGTTTATATGCTTACTGTTTTTTCTTGCATACCTTTGTCATTGTTGTTTCTTTTTTTTTTACTTTGCAAATTCCTTTCTAACTAATTTCACATATTTTTTCTGTATATTCTGTGATTATTATTTAGTATGTTAGCATGTATTTTATTTTTTGTAAATGCCTTTTGGGCGTTAATGAACAAAATAAATAAATAAATAAGACCTAAACCAGGAGGAAAAAGAAGATGCACATAAAAAAAATAAAAAAACGCATTCAATACGTCGCGTCGGTGCTCATTTCGATGCCGGCGCCGACCCGTCAATCACGCTTACCACCTGCGTTAAATTTCTTGAAAACGTCCACCGAATATATCTGCTTAGACGCAAGAATATTAAATAATATTTTGTTCAGAATTCCGCTGGTATGCGGGACAGATTATTTTCGGCTTGTGATTCTGAGAATTGCATTTACAAGATGTCGTCAGATACAGCGGTCTTTGCAATAATATAAATGGACGCGTGTATTAAATTTGTAAATTATTGTTTTTTATTTTTTATTTATCAATATGTATTTTTTTAATATACCTCTATGTTAGTTGATGTTTGGTTTTAAAAGTAATGATATTTAAAGTTTTTAATAGTTCTTAAGATGTTATAAACTAATTTAACTAATTAAAATTACAAATATATTCACGCGGTAAATATTTTAGTCTACTGTAAGTGCTTATTTACAGTTTCTTAGTAGGTACGTCTGTAAGTACATTTTTTGCTATAAAATTTTACCTTTACTAGATACTCCACCCTGATGCTGCAATTTAAAAATAAATAAAATACAACCTTCGGTCAAAGAGGATTGGCCTACTACTCGGTTAAAGTGTACAATCTACTTCCATTATCCTTTAGGACAATTAGCTGGTTCTCACAATATAAAATTGCTATTAAGAAATGGATAGTGGAGGTGGGTTGCGCACGGATCGATGAGTGCATCAAGACAAATAGGTAAAATGTGTGTACTGTGTGTGAAATTTGTTCTATTGGTCTATATAAATTGGTCGTGTTTTTATGATTATTTTAGTTGTTTATTATGTTAATGATAATCAGATTAATTACGTTTTTTTATGTTATTATTAAGTTAACTTAGATAAATAGCTAATCTCAGGCATGTTTCACATTTTGTAAAATGTTTCCCTCGGCACGGGACACTCCAGTGAGCGAACATTATTATGTATAAAAAAAAGAAAACAAACAATGTAAAAGTATAAATAAAAAAATAATTAACTTACATACATATCTATAACGAGTATATTATGTACAATTTTTTTTAACAATATAACAAAAATATGCCGAGAGAAATCATCTTATATATCGGGTTGTGGTTCCGTGGCTACTGTCTTGGACTCACGGACCAAAGGTCCGTGGCTCGAATCCCACTCTACCCCCAATTTAATTCCATTTTCTAATAGTGAGTTATTTGCAACTCGTTGAAAATGGCCCTTAAAATTAAATATTTGGGTTAATCATAAGAACGCAAATGTTTATTTTTCTTTAAAAAAAAAAAACTTTAAATGATTGGCAAAATTTTAATTACTTTTAATACTTAAAAAAAGAGAACTTACCTGCTAACGTAATTATGATATTAAGTAAACAAGTAGTAATATTACACAACAAAATGGCACAACAAAATGGCTACGCAAAACTGATCCCCTGTAGTCATTTCTTGGAACTAATTACTTCAAAATGGCCGAAATTACTCAAAAATGTTTGAATATGTACCGAAAGTGATTAGTTTCTTCAATGCATTCTCATATAAGTTAGAGATGGTATTTTATTTTACGCCAGGTCAAATTGGTACCGTCAGAGAGCAAAGAGTTAAACTAAACAATACAAATCAGCGTCTTCGATACCTCATTCGACACCTCTTCGTCTACGATAGTCATTTAACTTATTAAGTTAGTCCAGAAAATCACGCAATTTATGACTGGCAGTTAGCCGTTTTCGACAACGTCAGTATTTTGTAAAAAGACGGAATTTTCACCTTATTTGCAGAATTGTCTCCGTAATCCGGACAGAAAATAACTTTCTGCTGACCTAGCGTCCCATTTGAAAGCGAACAGACCTGAGACCTTTCGAACGAACCCTAAAAAAATATACTTCACGGTGAAAAATATGGAACATTGCAAATGATTCCTCCGTTATATTTTAAAAGCCAAACAAACAGCATCTACAAATATTTTATGAAGGTACTGGATGTAAGACAATTTTTTTAGAAGTCATTAACCGATTTATTTTTTATAAAGTTACTATTTTTTTTTTATCGTTTTACTTAATAGTTTTCATTATTTTATTTTTAATGATATATAATATGTATACGTATGTATGTGCATTAGTGTATGCGTATATGTTCCTGTATGTATGTATGTTTGTATGTATATATGTATGTATATATGCATGTTCATGAGTATATATGTATGTATGTATGTATGTGTATATATATATATATATATATATATATATATATATATATATATATATATATATATATATATATTTAATTTTTTTTTTTTTTTTTAATTTTTAAATTTATTTAATTTTACAATACGCCCAAGGGGCATTTACAAAAAATATACAGTTAAGTACAAACATAGTGCGTAAAAATTTAAAAGATAAAGAATACATTTAGAAACAATAAGAAGCATACTGCCATGCAAAATAAAAAGTGAAACTTTACATAGTAAAAAGAAAAAAATAATTTTATATGGATATAATAAAAGTAATTGAATTAAAAAGCAAATTGTAAGTAACTTGTAAAGAATTCAAACAAAAAAATAAATACATTTTCATATACTTATAAGTATAAAAATAAATATACAGGTAACTACAAACAAAGAAAGTAATAATTTTATAAATACACAACACATTAAAAGAAATAAAAAAAGATTTTATATACATGTAGAAACAATAAAAAGCAAACTGCAATGCAAAATAAAAAGCGAAACTTTGCATAAAAAAAAAAAGATTAAAAATATGAATATAAGAACAATGTTAAAATTAAAAAACAAATTGTATATATATGGATGTGTGTGTGTATGTATATGTATGTATGTTGTATGTGTACATTTATGTACATTTTTATTTCTTTTACCATTGTTTTATATTTACTTGCTATTTCTTCTTCTTCTCTTCCTTCCCCATTGTCCCATATCACTTCCTTTCACCCCTAGCGAACTGTACGTTTTGTTTTTTTATATTTTTGTTCCTTTATGAAACCCATAATTGGTCTTGTTATTTGTTGTTATTCTTTATCTTTTGTTTATTATAATGACTGTGTTGGTTTCAAAAATAAATTAAAATTTAAAAAAAAAAAATGTTTTCCTCATTGTAAACAATGATTAATAATAAAAATAATGTGAATTACATACGACACAACATCAAAATTAAAAATAACAATCCAAATAGAAGAACGAACATTAAATAATTGCGTATGACGCAATATGTATTAAACTGTATTAAAAGTGATTTTAATGTATTGTTAAGGTTTATTGATCATATTATTAGTGCGTACTGTATTTCTGTAAAATCACTAAAGTAAATTTTATGTGCCGACCGGTTTCAGACCATGATTGTTCTTTTGTCTTAAACAAATACTATGTATTAAGTTTACCAAAGGCAGATATTCAAAATTCATCATCTATTAACATGTGTTCAGTGTTTAACGCCCTGTCTAAAAATTCTCGGAAAAGGAAGGGCTAGATAGGTATACCTACTTCCTACGGATTAGACATTTTAAATGATTTAGTTCAGTTCAGTTCAGTGCCGGAAATCGGCGTTTAATAATGTATATAATACCATATGATCTGTTTGCAAGACAGTGAAAATTGTATCTAATACAATTAAGTCAAATTAAATAATAAGCAAACATTAAAAATTCTTACCTATTAGTACTAAATGCACCCTTGTACAAGCATTACTACTACCCATTCTAGATTACGCTGATGTTTCCATGACTGATTTAAGCTGTGAGCAACTCGGTGTAAACTGATAATAAATATAATAGAATCTTTTAACCTTTCCCTTACTGCCCTAAAAACACCCGCGCGTTACGGTGCTGTGTAGACACTACCAGAGGCGAATGCTCCTTATAATTGATTACATGCAGCTTACCATATTTTTTGGCATCGTAAGTAATGTTTTATAACACTGTAGTATTATTAGGAAAAAACACTTCACCAAAAAAATATAATACTTTTCTTGGGTAAGTACATTTATATCATATTCCTTTATTCCATACAGCGATTAGTTGCGCCTCTATTGGCCAAAATTATTACTACTGGATTACACGAGATTACTCTGCTCACTTTAAAATCACTAATTCAATTACGTCTTTAACCTAAAACTTTAGAATCTCGTTCGAAAAATTACACTTGCGATTACAGTAAAATCTTGCAGCTTTCATTAATGCAATTTAGTCTTTCAATACTTTTTCATAAGGGCTAGTATTCTTTAAAATACATAAATTTGACTTACGACAGTCTAAGGAAGGTGACAATATGACTCGTTATGTGTGAGAAAGAGATATCGAATATATTTTGTATGTCTTAACAGGAAAGTTACAATAATAAGTAAGTAATTTATCATACTTATGTTTCGGTGGTTTGAAAGTAAATTTGCTTTAAAATAAATTAATATATTGATATTTTAATCGAAACGAATTGATATTTTAATCCATAATATAGTATAAATCCTTTCGCGGGTTTTAAAAAAACAAAGATTCGCTATTTGTTTTTGAATTGAAATTCGTTTTTGTGCATACGATGACAGTTGAATATTGTAGGTTATTCTTCAGTATCTATTTAAACTTTTAAAATTTAGTTAGAGTTATGATAACAACGTTACTAGTGTATATTGTTAAGAATAAATATATATGAAGAATTTTAATATGCATAACTTATGTCGTTTTGTGAATAATAATGTGATATAAAAGTCGATGAAACAATGATTCTTAAAACGTAATTTATGTTTTGTTTGGTGAACTATCGTACTCGGTAAGGAATACTTTTAAATTATTTAATTATTATCATTTATTAAGAAATAGTGTTTTATTTCAAGACAAGTTATAATAGTCTGACTTAACCAAAGATGCACCGGTACGCTGATGAATTATCTAGTTTATTAATTACTTTTTCGACTCCTAGGCCAAAACGCGAAATAGCTGCGCGGATGGGTCGTTGCTTTCTAATGACGCAGGCGGGGGTTCGAGTCCATAGGGGTTCCATTTTTTTTGCCATTATGTTTTTTTAAATTGTATTTTTTAAATCAAATGTTTGTGCCACATTAGAAAATATTTTTACTGAAACTATTAGCCGCTGGAGCCATTTGTTAAGAATTATTTATTAAATATAAAATAGACTTGTTTTTTATATGCCATACTACCGCCATGGACATTTTATCAGAATTTTCATAGCTTACCAATTTAAAAACTCGCCGCTCGCCACTGGTCACTACACATGCAAAAAATGAAAGATTTTAAATCGTAAAAGTGTAATATTGACCGGCAATTGCTTCAATTTTTATAGTTGAAGTCATAAGTGATGATATTTTAAATCTTATTGCTAAAAACATGAAAAAAACATTAATTCATGCTCTCAATGCGCGCAAAAAAAACGACTCCATCGAAAGCCGGGAAGCTACTAACGCAGCAAACTGGCGTCTCTGAGAAGAACAAGCAACTTAGCTGTTTGCGCGTGTGACGCATAAAAATTTTCTCTCTCACTCCCAAATATACCTGTATTATCGAGAGTGAGACGTAAATAGTGTGCGACACAATTATCTATTAGGATTACTCTTTTACTATGAACGCAACATGCGACACATTGGTAAACTTTTTATTGTATTGGTGATATCTCCGATTTTTGGTAAAACGCTTTTTATGTTCTCAATAGGCATTAATTATTAATTTATTTTTATTTGATAAAAAAAACATTTTCACCGATACGTAAATGTATAACGAAGGACTACCAAAAATCTCAACCCATCATTTATTCTATTTATGGAGACATTAAAGTTATAAGTTGCAATGTGTACTAGTTACGCATCACCGGGAAGGGAGAGTTAAAGAACGAGTGAACTTTGTGTGAAATTAAAGAGCTGAAACCTTTATTGTTGTAAAGAGATTCATCCGATCTAATTATTTGACGTACTAGGGAACGCCTGGAATTTTTTTTTCGATTTCCAAACTTCTTCTTGGACCACTTGGTTTTATTATAATATTTTGAGTTTGTCCAAATGTTTGCAGACCAAAGACTGGATTTCGCCCCCCATGGAGTCATTAAGATTAACAAATTACAAAAGGGATGGAGAAGATTTTAGAGAAGGGAATAACAATCGAGGTTTCAGCTCTTTATCTTAACTAAAATCAACAGATGGAAGAATTGAAGATATATGGATGTTTAAACATAGACAAAATGCTGATTGTTACACAGTGTGTAAAGTTGCTACTTAAACCAGACAATGGCAGGTTATAAGCCCTGTAGATGCCTAGACTTACCTTCTCTATATTATACTATACTACATTCTCTAAAATGTTCTTTATCTCTGTTCTAATATGTAAAATAAAATTAATTTTTCTTTTTTTTTTCTTTTTTGTTTTGTTTTGGTTTGTCTTTCGATGTTACCCACATTTTGACCCGCCCTTGAGGTGATTTTCCCAATGGCAAAAATATCCAACCAAATAACGTTTTTATCTATTTCTTTTACGGCTTTATACAACTTCTTGGTTTAACAAGTAAAAATAATCGGAAGCCGGTTTGTCGAATTTGACGGTCGATTGGCAGTCCTAATTACAACCAATTAGGCGCTACGCGACGCGACGGTACTTCAAATGCCAAAAACTTGCCATGTTAAGGTCTAATTTGTCTCCATTTTCGGTAAGATCTCATTAGACGACTCATCACGAATTAGAAGAAAGTTTGTTGAGTACATAGAAGCTTTTGACCGGCCCTCAAAGTATATTTCTTTAATTTTCCATCCTTCGATCAAAACGATTTTTCATAGCCATTGCTCCTTATATTTTGAGTTTGTTTAAATTTTAGTAAACATTTTACCGGATTTAACCGTCGACGAATAACACAAACGGTGTAGCAAATATAAATAACGAAGAAACGTAGAACTTCGGCAGAATGTTAGATGAAACTTGATAATTTATTACTATGTGCGTCCATAAGGCTTTTACTCGTTTCAAGATAAAAATACAGCTAGAAATCATTTTCATTTTCACCCCAGCCTACTATACCAAATCCAATAATGCTTTGGCAAAGTGCAAAATCAACGTTTCTTAAAAGTTCCAAGCTTTCTTACTCAGAAATCATCCTTCGTAGGATGAATTGCCGATAAAAAAAAGTTTTCCTAATATTTTAACACCCCGGGCCTAGGAGGTCCAGGGGTGGTATTCCAAACGCAATTAAAGAGCGATATAGCGTGTTTTTACGCACTAAATACGCGTTCTAGCGCGCTGTAAATGCGTACGAAATACCAGCTCGGGTAAAATATTTTTTTGATAACTTTTTTTGATTCATCATATTGATTTAATTTTGTGCATAATTATACCCATTAATATTAAAAATGTATTAAAATTATTAAAATATTTTTCTTGTAAATTCTTTCAACAATAATTCACATTCGGTTTTGCTTTCACTTCGTGCAAACAGCAAACAGCAAACATCACAATTAATCGCTCTACAGTTTAATATTCTTTGATATGTTGGTCAGTTTGCGCGTGTGCTTTTTGATTTTTGCTATTTGATCGCCTTTTCCAGCCTTTAGCACGAAAATCCGTATTTCGTGCTTTACGTTTTTTAAATATTTTTTTAAAACAATTATTATTTTATTCGGGAGTTTTACACCTATTACATAACTATAAGCCGAAATGTGTTAACAGTAGGATAGCCAATTTTAAAAAATCCACCGTTAATCTAATAAAACATAATATATAATTGGGCTGCCACACACTCGACGATTGGTATGGGAAGTAGCGAGGAAAGGAGGCAGAGACGTAGTGTGGCAACATTACTCGTCATGCCGCTCGTCATGCTCCTCGTCGTGCCCATCGCTCCCTATTTCGTCGGTTTTTTGAGCGCGAGTCAAAGGGCCAGCAAGCATATTAAAATAATCACTTACAGTATTTTGTCAATACAAGGTTTCCACCCTATGCACAAAACTCTTAAAATGCTTGGTGACTTTTCTAGTTTTTTTTTTATGTAAAAATATGTAGACATCTTTTTGACAGTGCACTTTTTGCCTATTTAACCTAGAATGAAATAAGGTAATTATTAATTTTACGTAGATTAAACGCAACGCTCATCTTAAAAGATAGTTATCATGGTTTTGAACTTAAATAGTAACTTAGAAAATAAAATTAAGTAAAATAATATACACACAATACATACTTAACCTATAAAAATATTTTTTAGTTGGCTCAGTCTTTTATCATTATATGTTATTAATTTTTTAGAATTTACCTACCATATTTTTCCAATTTTATTACGAAATACATGATAAAGTGCAAATTTTTAAAAAGTTATCAGTTTAAAGCAAAAATATTATAAAATGTCAAACTGTCAAAAATGTTTTTACTTACGTAATTTGATGAGATCAAATATTTTTTCTCTTGAAAACAATATTATGAAGTGCATTATTTTTTTGGCATTCACTTTAGTGACATGGTGCATTTTCATTAAAACACAACAGTGTTAACTGTCAACTTCGAAAATACAAATATGTATAATGACCCAGAAGTCAGAAATCAACAGATAATTGTACTACTAGTCAGGAGTGCTATTTACAGATTTTACCTATTAAATAATCACGCAAAAACTCTATCTATCTCTGTCTTTTTCATTTTGTCAAATAACGTATGAAGAGTACGTAAGAAATTGACGAACATACAATAAAACAGGATTTTTTAAAAATTGCTTTGTTTTGAAGCGGTATATTTTACGCATTTGGCGGCAAACCGTACGATCCAACTTACCGACTACAGCCTTAATTGCGCGAGTAGAGCAGTGTGTGGGCGGAGAGGACAACATCGGGCGAGAAGGCGGCAGCGCGAGGGGCATGAGCATGAGCAGCGCAAGGAGCATAGTGTGGCGGGGCTATAAGGCGGCGTGATGTCGTATGGAATTCTCTCGCAGCAGTATTTTATTTTTAAAAATGTATGAATTTCGCAGAAAACTCAAAATATCATGAAACAGTTTCATTGCCATAATCATAACGATATTTAATAATTTTTTTAAAGTTGTGTTTATGTCATTTTCGCTGGGGGATCCCTGGTACTCCCTTCAGACACTCGTTGGTTTTTTTCACGTTTAGGCTCGGAAAGGTTAAAGTAGTTTATATTTTTACCAATTAATATGTCAATGTGTGTTTCGTTTCTGAAATATTGATATTTAACATACGGATTTTATGTTTTTTTTTATTTTTATTTTTTTTTTATTAACATACACGGCATAATTGCCTTTTACAAATTTATAATATAAACATATAAGGTTTGATATTTTTTAAACTACATATTTGCACTCAAAACTAAGGAACAATAATCAAGCCTAAAAATTATATAACATAATATTAAAAAAAAAAAAAAGTTTAAATAAAACAAAAGTTTGAAATAAAAAGTATACGAGAACTTTAAAAATTAATATAAAAAGTAAATCAAATTTTAAACATAATAAGGTTTATAATAAAAATATATATAAAAGAAAAAAAAAACAGAAAATCATATATGAAGTAACTACATTAAATATGATTACTGCTCATCTTTGAAAAAGTTTATAAGGTTTGTTCTATAAGAACAATACCCCACATTAAATATATCCGATATGTGGGAACAACTATTGCCGAGTTCATGAAGTCGGCTTAATACGGCATTACAATTATACACTGTGCGTGAGTTGTTACTGCAAAACGGTGGCACCCGCCTAGTTATCCTTGATTTACTCAAATATTTTATTTTTGGGGGATTTTCTTTTAGTCTTAACTTACCCCGTTGCAAAATAGGAAACAAGTTGTGGTAGCACTGATCCGGAGTTCGCACCCTACCCACTGGACCACAAACCAGCACTTGTATTCTTCAGTCGTTTATTATTTTGCTAGTATTTATGTTCATATTTCGTGTTTGTGTACATAGGTAACATGGGGCTAGTGTTTACGTAAACAAAGGGCCCTTGTCGCCCACCGCGTTTTGGAAAATTACTTAGGATCACCAAGGACAGCTTACGCCATTACGGAAAACCAAACACTGGCCGTAGAAGGGGATAAGGATCGTGTATCGTGTTATGGTTCTGGGAAGGTTTATGTCTTTACCGTTCGTGCCGTATTTCGTTTCATTCTTGGGTATACTCGTATAAACACAATCAGGAGTCAACATAATACGGATATTTCAATTTCAGTGTCGTAATACGGCGTTTATTAGCAAAATAAATGGTACAAATAATTAACTTGCTGTACAAAAAAATATATAAAATAAAAATAAGTGCTTATCAATATGACCTGTAAAATTGCAAGGAAATATGTATTAAGGTGATTCTAAACGAAAATATGCAACTAATTATTCATAGATGGCGCTTTTATATTTTTTTATTGAAAAGTGCTATTATCTCCAATCAACTTCAGGGTGCCTGGAAGAATGACTAGACAGGTGCCACCGTTTTGTAACAACAATTCACGGACAGTGTATACTTGTAATGCCGAATTAAATAGACTTCATGAACTCGGCAATAGTTATTCCCACGTATCTGACATATTTAGTGTAGGGTATTGTTCCTATAGAACAAACCTATTGAACTTTTTCTAAGATGGTTTATGGTAATTATGTTTATTTATTCATGCATCTCATAATATATATATATATATATATATATATATATATATATATATATATATATATATATATATATATATATAAATATATAAATACAGTTTTTTGTTCACTTTGCCCAGCTGTATGAAACAGTACTTATGATTTTCAAACAGTACTTATGATAGAACAAACCTATTGAACTTTTTCAAAGATGGTGAATGGTAATTATGTTTATTTATTCATGCATCTCATAATATATATATATAAATACAGTTTTTTGTTCACTTTGCCCAGCTGTATGAAACAGTACTTATGATTTTCTTGTATTACTGTAGAATGTTTTATTAGTTAAACTTTCTACTGAATATGCTGTTTAATTTTTAGGTTATTTTTTTAAATATAAATCTCGTATAATTTTTAGGTTTAATTTTTTTTGTAAATCTTGGGTATAAGGAAATTTATGTTTTTTTTTTTTTTAATATTTTTTTTAATTAAGCGAAATATGTAGTATTATAAATGTTTGTAAAATGCAGATTTGCCGTTTACATTAATAAAATAAAATAAAATACCACAGCAATATAATTTAGGTCATTTTCAATAGAAATGATAAAAGTGCCATCTATTAATAATTAATTTCATATTTTCGTTTAGAATCACCTTAATGGCAGCTTCACTAGGAACAAAAATAAACTAGGTCCCGTTTTAAAGTTATCTACGAGTTTATTTCATATGAAAATATAATAATAAAAATATTAGGAAATTACAAATTTAAAATATGGAACCAAAATTAATAATCTTAAAAACAAAACGCAAAAAACTAGAATTCAAACTTTATGCACATGTATAAATATATATTGTCTGGCCTTGTGGTGTAGTGGTAAGCGCGTATGCCTATCACGCAAGAGATCTTGTGTTCGATTCCCGACATGGCGACATGAAATATTTATTTATTTATAAATGTGTTTTTACACTATAATATTTTATAGTCCCTGAACTTACTCCTGAAGCTTAAGACTGATCATCTTACCTTCATGTAACAAAAAGTGATCAAGATAAGCTGCGATTGGTGTACCAATGCAGTGCCCTGTGCAATGATGATACATATATTTTTTGAAAGATATAAATATCAGCGTTCTTATAATTTACCCAAATATTAAAATTTCCGTGGTCATTTTAACGAGTTGTAAATAACCTACTATTAGAAAAATGAAAATCAAGTTGGGGTGGAGTAGGGTTCGAAACTCGGACCTCTGTTCCGGAGTCCGCAACTCTAGCCACGGGACCACAACCCGATTAAATAATGAATTGAAACATGCAACTAAAAAATCACTAATCCAAATTTTAAAAACTCAAATAGAACTGGATTTCAAGAGAATTGGAAATTGAAAAAAAAAACGTCTAAAAAGAAAAGTTGAATCTTGAAGGCAGTATTAAGTTCTTAGGACCTCTTCCAGCCGGCTTCTTCCGATTCTTAGGGACAACTTTTTCAAGTATTGTTTTTTTAGCAACTTATTTGTCATTAAAAAAAAACACATTTACATAATCTAAATTACTATGTATACACTGAAAAAACATTTAAATATTATTTTTATGTATTACAATTTACAATGGTTGTTTTGTTGCATCTATCTATGTAGGTATACCTGTTCTAAAATACATGCAAGTTTTGTAATGTCTGGTGGGGTACCGGTAGGGTATCGCACATTTAGGCAATTGAGAATTTATTTTTGGAAGAGTTAACAATCTCTTGAGGTGCAAGTAACTTATTGTAGCATCGTGTTCTTATTTAGCTTAAATGGCTTTACGCTAACATGGTCTTCATATTTTGTGTATCCGCAAAACTATGTTTAGCTGTAGCTTTTAAGATTTTTTTAGTGTATTTTTACTAGTCGAGTTTTTTATCATCAACCCCTATCTGCAGTTGATGTCATATTCGTACACTAACCTTCCCTTACTCCTGATAAATTAAATCTGAAATAAATCAATGTATTTGTAATATTCCACGTCTTGGGCAGCGTGTTTGCTTTGAGTGATTTAAAATGCTTTTACTGCCTTCTTAAACATAAAATGTATGTTTTTTTCTTTAATAACTTTTCAGTTCAATTCGTTATCAAACGAAGTTTACTTATATACTTAGTCTTTAATTTATATTGAATCCCAATATACCCAAGTTTCTTATAAATTTCAAGAGGCGTAATCTGCCAGACAGAAAAGTAATTATATAAAACTTCACAGTTTTTTTTTTATTAGAAATACCTTGGAAAATAATTGCTTCTTTCAAATGTTTATTTACTTTTTTCACCCGGTTTCGAAGAAACGATGTTTTGAAATGGAAAAATCGTATAATATCCTAATTTAATTTATTATATTATATGTTTATTTTACCTTATTTCACTTTTTTATCTTTTCAAAATACAGGACAACGGCTACGTATAAAATAAATCTTTATTATTATTGCTAAAATGTAAATTTTTCGCCTTTTCCCTGAAATTCCTTTGAAGGGGTGCGATTGTGTAATTGTCAATTTAACAAACGTGGAGTATATATTATTATTTTTGTGTGCCTTTTTGTGGGTTATTTAAAATTTATTTTTTGTAGATCAAGTGCACATGTTATTTGTGCAAAACTCGGATGTTTGTGGGATTGCATCGGATTATGCAAAGCTTGCCAAAGTCCCGGTTGCTTTTTGGAGTAATTCCAGATTATTCTAAACAAGAGAACCATTCCCTTAAATTCTACATACAACTTTGCACTTAATAATTAACCCATTATACATCTAAACTGCACCGTTACTAATTATTGATTATTAATAATTTCTAGATTAAAGACTACTGTTTCTGATTCATTTTATAAAATTATGATCATTGGGTATTTATTAGATTTTTTCTAAATGACTTGTTATATTAATTTATATAAGATTGTAAATGGTAGATTGGAAAGTTCAAGCTGTTTAAGTACGATAAACATTTGTGTTCCTAAGGGTCATACCTAAAGGAACCCAAAAACATTCCACATAGATTAATTTAAGAATAATGTGTCCTTCTTCAATCATGTGTCAAGAATGTGCATATTATACAACACCATTGAAAACGTAGAGATCGTCATTTTTGACGCTGGATTGTTTAGGTTTAAGAAGTGTCAAAATGCGTTTTTATATTGATATATTAATTTTGTACATTTAATTTTGATGGATTACGAGTACATTGCTGGTTTTGTTTCGGTGCATTATTTGTTTATTGTTTTTATTAGTATTTTATGAATTGTTTTTATTAGTGTTACATTAATGAATGATTTTTTTAAAATAATTTAATTTTAATAATTTGTATTGTCAATTTTATTTAAATACGTATTTTATTCATGTTTATTTTATTATTAATTCGTCCAATTTTTGCAATTATATCCAGTTTTACAATAATTTAAATAAAATAAAATAATTTATTTTGCTCATTTTATATAAATATATATTTAGTTAATGTTCACATGTAATTGATGAAAAATAAGTAGTGTCTATTTTTTTTATTGTTTCAATATTTAAGTGTATTATGTATTTTTTATTGTTTGTAAACCAAATAAAAAAATAAATATAGCCCGTAAAAAATACACCTTTCTAGTCGCATAATCCTGGAAGAAGATACGGGAATCCTTTTGTATGAAGAAAAGTCAGATCGCGTCGAGAAATGCAGACATTACACATACGAACAGCTGTTACTCAACTTTTTAAGAATCTAAACACATTATGTTAAGATTCTTTCTTTGCGTTTCATGTTAGGAAAAATCAAACACATTTTGTTTATTTAGTTTATTCGTACATGTGGTTTATATCCCTTTAATGAGACTTAAAAACCGTTTACAAATACTCTTAAATCGGTTACAAAAATAACGCTCTTTTGATAGTGTGGCGGTTTTCTTTCAGAATCAAAAGAATAGATTCATTTTTAAAAACGTAATACAATATGTGAAATACCTGAAATACAATACCCTTGGGCGTTAATGAACAAAATAAATAAATCTAAATAAATATAATACGCATATTATATTTATAGAAGTTACTATAACGGAACGGAAAGTGGCGACATTATCGAGTCTTTTTTTAAAAATCAAAAATTTTGTTCCAAAAACAGAAATTATTCTTATGTAAAAACTAAAATATGTTTTACGCAACTACTATGGGGAGCAGGATATCAAAATGACATAAACAGACTACAAAGACAACAAAATAAAATATTAAAGTTAGTATATGACCTTCCCTATTTAACTGCAACTAGAGAACTTTTTAAACAAACTAAGCAATTTAATAAACCGAACTCTTTCAACTAGAATCATTAAAATTTATCCATAAATTAGCCACTAATGTAATTGTAGACGAAGAACTAATACTTGTAAAAAATTGTAGTCAACATGGACATAATACGAGAATATCAGACAAATACCATATACAACTTTCTAAAACAAGACAAGGACAATCAAGACTAATGAACCAGGGACTGAAATTATACGATAAACTACCAGACAAAACTAAACAAAAGACTCAGACGAACTTTTCAAAAGACGTAAAAAATATTATTTTTAACAACAGAGTATGATTGAAAAATGTATATTTTATTCTATGTAAAATGAATGTAATAATCCGTAAGGGTTTATAAATAAATTTTCAAATAAAAAAAATATTAAAAAAAACATAAAGAACGAAAACGGAAAAAATATGTATCATATAAAATTATCACTCATACTGTTGAAAACAAGAAAAAAAGGGCCATGCTTTGAGATTTTCATGTTATTTTTGCTTATATTTTACTGGCAGTTTATTGTACAAGGAGTGTGCAATATTACTAAACGACTTTTAGATATAAGATATATTAGTTTATAACGTGGAATAGGCTTTGGAATTAAGATTTTAAGACATGAAAACGTTTAAGATCGAGTGTTGGACAAACAAAGAAATTGGCTTCCTCACATGAAAACAATAAATATAAAAGATATTATTTCGCAATTTTCAATGATTTTCATTGATTGTGTAATGTCACCATGGTTGTTTAATCTTTACATGGACAACTGTATGAAAGAGATAGAATGTATGGGTATTGGAGCAAAAATGGATAATTTTTCAGTAAGCTGCTTGTTGTATGCTGATGATGCAGTTCTGTTAGCAAGCAGCAAGCCTGATTTGCAGCAAATAGTCTCTAGAATGTATGATGTATGCCTGGAGAGCGAATTGGCGATGAACGAAAGTAAGTCAAAAGTGATGGTATTTGAAAGGGATAGTGAGGTTACTGACTGCATAACAAATGTAAACAACGAATGTCTCGAGCAAGTAGAAGAATTTGTGTATCTGGGAAGCATGTTTTCAAGAGATGGAAGAGTAGAAAAGGATGTTGAAAGAAGAGTGAATGCGGGCAACAAAATGAACGGAGCACTAAGCACAGTAATTTCTAATAAAAATATGTCAATCGAAGCTAAACTGGCAGTGCACAACGGAGTTTTAGTCCCAACACTTATGTATGGAAGTGAAACATGGAACTGGCAGAGGAAGGATAAAAGCCGAGTGAATGCGGTTGAAATGCGATCTCTTAGACGAATGTGTGGGAAATCAATGTATGACACAGAGGTCCGAAACTGTAAAAGTGAGATGATGTTTCGGAAGAAACCTAAAACCCACTTGTTCTCTAAATCATTTGAATAATTCCTTAGCATGTGGTGACAAAGTACATTATTTTTCTTAAATTAAAAAGTTAAAATTAAATTTATATAATGAAATAAATAAAACAACTTTGTTTTAACCACTAATTTTTATTTTCCACCGACCGGTTTCAAAGAAAACAAGCTTCTTTGTCACGGTTTACGTAACTAATGAATTGATTCCTTTTTTATTTTATGTTACATATTTTTATCATGTTCAATAAATACTGGAAAATAAAAATTAGTGGTTAAAAACAAAGTTGTTTTGTTTATTTTCTTATAATGAATTATCACAAAGTTAGTGCTTCAAATATAAACTTTATATTAAATTTATATCTTTATATAATCACTTTGTTAAGCGCCCTTGAGGTATTATATCACGAAAATGGCGATATATATAAGTTATCCATAATAATAATAACCTCAAGTGAATTCATTAGCTAGTGGTTATTGAAAACCCAATTAAAATTTTGTGATTTTGTGGTTTACATATTTTAATTATTTTGTACCTCAAAACGTGATTTAAAAGTACTGAAATTTCCGCTTTTGACCACACAAGTTTGTTCTTTTATCATAATTATTAATTTGCCTCGACGAGGAATCTGGTTGTGGTTCTGAAATTTGACAGGAATTGCGTTTTTATGATAAAAAATTTAATCAAATTATGTTGCACTCAAATATTGATAACAAACGAAAATTCTGGCAAAAAGTGATCCTAAGGATAAATGTGTATTTATTTGCATTTTTCAACATTATTTTTGGGAACTGATAGTGTGGCAAATAGATGTACTTATTTTTACAATATATTCTGTGTCCGCGCAGATCAAGAATACACTTATGTTTGTGAAATAGAAGCAGAATCCTGGACGAGTGTTTTCGACGTAAAAATTAAAACGAGAAAATCGAGTGGAGATATGTTGCCTCTTTGTGTAGTGGTTGGCGCGTTCGCCTGTTTGAGGTCTCGAGTTCAATTCAATTCGAAATATTGATTTGAAATGTAGTTTAATATTACAATATTTCACTGTCCCCTGGATTGGCTCACTGATCACTAGACTACGCAGTTTTTATCAGGTCATGGTAAATTTAATAAAAAAATATTTGTTTTTAATATTGTTGACTCCCCTTCGTGTTGCTGCGGATATCTTAACTAATCTTCTGAACACATCCTGTGGTCTTGTTCCTTTTCCCTTCTCTATGATTACCAAATGGAGCTTCTCGCTACTATCCGTGGTCCTGTTATAGGTCCTGTCAGATATACAGATCTGGTGGCTTCCAAAAAGAATTTCTAGGCTTTTAAAAAGTTTTGTAATCATTTCGGCGAATTGATCATGTCCAATCAATTTAATCCCAGTCAGTGAAGAATTCACTTCCCCCTTTTCTCAATCCAATGAAGTACATATTATGTACTTCTGGATTACTTTCTTTCAGCACAAATATGCTAAGGCTACCAGATTTCAAAGAGCTCCTTCGGGCAGCTTTTCTCGTTTGACAACGAGCAAATTTTCCGTGTATGTGGGCACCGCCAAGGAGACTTATGTCCTCAGATGCGGTGTGCGGTATGTGGTGGGCAAGCTTTCCCTGGATTGGCACCCGGAGCCTAAGACTGATCCGCCTTTCTTTCTGTTACACATGATCGAGATACGCTGTTTGTCCTTTTCCAATGCAGTGCCCTTTGCACCGCCAGGAGCAAATTAGGGTTTTATGGTGATGATATTTTAAGTATGTCTAAATGTTTGCCGACAAGGCTGGATTTCAATCCCAAGAACAACGTTTCCCAATTTTTTTGGCTATGGAACCCTAATTGAACTATCTTTTTTTGGCGGAACATTTCTTTTTTTTCTTCAGGTAACTCATTGTACAGTTTCAATCCCTTGTACAATGAGTTTTGAGACTGATTTTATCCTCATTGGTAATATTATCTTTTTTATCCCTAATTTCATATGTATGACATTGTTGGTTCAATTTGATTATATTTTTTTAATTTCATTTATCCCCTTAATAACTTTATTTAAAATTGCTTCATTATATTTTATTTGTTGCTTTACTGTGAGCAAGCCAATTCCTTTGTGCATTCTTTCTACATTATAATACGTATTTCTTTTGAGTATAATTCCCATCGCCTTGTACTAAAGAATTTGTATACTTTTAAAATCCCCTTCATCACATAAAAGAAGAGTGGAAGAACAGTAATTTATGTGTGGACATACGATGATTTTAAACATAAGACAATACTCTTTTTCTTTTTTTTTTATCTTTAAACCTAAGTATATTAAGTATAATGTATCGCAAGGTATTATAATATAGTAAAATTTATTAAAAAACTGAATATGTATAACAATAATAGTTTTTTGTATTATTTCATAATTTCATAATAAGTTTTATGTGAATGTGAAGAGGAAGAGGAAACCGCAGTTCACGTTATATTTAACTGCAGATTGTTACCTTATGACGAATTTTCGAAAGACATTTGCTTACTGGGTCTATCTTTTCCACCTTCATTCCTTGAACTGTCCTATGATCAATAGTGTGATAGTCAAACATTTAATTAAATACAAAAAAAAATCAAAGACACGAAGTATATATTCTGACAAACTAAGTTATTTACGAAATAAAAAAATTATGTGAATTAAAATGAAATAAATTACTTTTTATTTTATTGTTCAGTCCTGTTCTATAAGTAGTTTACATGTGATCCGCTCGTTAAATGTTGTCAAATCTTCCATTAATTTGCAACAATTTTGCAACCTTGCAACAAAAACATTGGCAAATTAAGGCATGCATCACTCAAATTTGGGTGCTTTGCCGAGAAAAGAAAAAAAAAATGTTATCGAACACTCTTATGTTGAGATGCATTTTTGCGTATATTTTTGAAAGGCATTTGTGCCTTGTACAGTAATAAGAATAAAATAAAATACGTTAACTCCGAGATACTTTATTTTATCGACAGAATTTATATTTAGTTTATCAATATTAATTTAATATCTTTGGGGTATATTTTTTCTCCCAATATTCATATATTTTGTTTCGGGGCTTCTAACCTGTCACTGGCTTTGAAAGCATCTAAGTAAAACTCGATTTCGGAGGCTCAATCATCTGACTCTGTTACGGCTACCCCGTATGGAAGTGCTCATTAAATGTGTTATTTTTGTTGATGTTTCATTAAATATAGTTACAGTTTTTTTTAATTTATAAGTTTTAAGTAATATAATAACGTATTGAAATTGTGTAAAATCACGGAATAAAATTAAAACTGCCCGTTTGTTTCAGAGCATGACTGGTCCTTTGTCAAGGCGTAAAAATAAACTCACTCGAAACATGTTACATTTCACTAAATGTAGATAATAAATAAATAAACATAATTTGTTTTCGAAGTTTTATCTTTTTTATTTTAACTAATTCTCAAAAACGAAATAAGGGATGGGTAGCAGGATCGGATTGAGTATTTATAACTATTAAACGCTTTTACTAAAGGACTGTAATATTTTTTATTACTAATTGTAGATAGATTATTATTGAGAGCTTTTTGACATTCTAATATTTCATAATTATCTAACTTTCGGCTTCAATTACAAATATGTAATATATTTGGTCCCACTGAATAGATAATACGCGTATTAGTTTTAAATAATTATTTATATAATTTTTATTTTTTTTATCGTTTAGTGTTGTTAGAAAGTGTTTTCTAAGTTTTTTTAAAACTGTATTTAATATATCTGTCTTCATTCCATTAATTTTATAAGGTTTAAATGAATATACGTAATATATGTTTTATTCATTCTAGTATTTATTGTTCAATATTTGTCCATTATAAATAATAATTATTATTCTTATTAATTATGTTCGATATTCCACACGTTTGAAATTTCTCATTCGCCCGCTGTCTTTAGTACTTTGTAATGACGGCGTCACGACGCCATTCTGGTTCCGGCGTCCTTTACGATATTCACGACGCCGACGCAGCGTCTCCCTGAGAAAGGCCTGCAGGTGTTTCCGCCGAACTCCTTTCGTGTCCTTTGTTATCCTTGATTAAAGCTGACTCCGTAATGCCGAGCGTCGCAGCTGCAGGCTGGAATATCCTGGAATTCATAAAATTCTTGATCTTAATTAAATACTTTATAATATTAGATAAAATGAGATTACAAATACGTATTGCATTAAATTTATTTTAAAATAAAAAGGTATTTTCACTCTAGAATATTTTCTAGTCCCTGGACTGGTAGCGTCTTATTTCGTGTAATAAAAATGATAAAATTACACTGCATGGTGTTTCAGAGCCCTATCCATTTGGTGCAGAAATGAAATGGTGGTGATCATAAATACATGTTTTTTTCCATGATTACATCCTCTTGTGGTGTCGTATCAGGTCCCCCCGACGTTGGCGATCACTATAGCGAAAGCATCTTGGTCCCGCGCTACTCCGAGGCCAGGACAACTTCTTGTTGGATATACTCGCCATAGTGATTTCTGGGAAAAGATGACCAGGGCTGGTATTCCAAACGCTCTCTCGGCCGTATTATCTCGTGTATTTACACATAAAATACACTAGAAAAACTGTTTTCTTGTGCCGCGAAGTGGTTCAGAAAAGCACCCCAGAGTGGTTCCCCGTTGCCTTCTCCGGTGGATCTGTCTGTCAGGGTTACCTTCCCAGCTGGTTTGTTCTGGTTTGGAGACGCCAGAAACTCCTCTCGTTATCTGCTGTGATCACACCGTTATGAGTGTGATCCCATTGCTCGGGGTTCGCGACGTGGACGCTAACGAGTTGGAAAAGTCAGTAGTGTTGCCGGTGGAATGCAACTGGGCGTTCGCAGCATTTTATAGAATCACACCCTCCAGCAAGGTGTGACTCACTGCGACCCTACTGACTGGAATAGGGGAATACATAACATAACAAACTATAAATGTTACTGTTTTTCTGTCTATTTATATAATTATCTCAAGAATGGTAAAACCAAACAATTCCAGAAAAATGATATATTTTTAGGAAAATACACAAATTCGAACAAGCAAACCATCACGCCGTTTACCCTTAGGGGTAGACAGACAGGATAGTATGCTATTCTGTCTTTGCATACAGACGTCGCTTCCTCTACATTAACACGTCTTCTCACGCACGCTTTTATCTATCGCGTTATTCGCACTATTCGCATCGTAAATTTTTCCAGCTAGTCTATCGCCGTCCATTCACTCTACATGTTTAAACCAACACGGAACTTCTTTCTCGATTTTGTCGATAACGCTTATTAAGGACGATCAAAACATTTAACGACTCAGCTCTTTGCTATAAACGGAAGCCAAGTTTCATTGACAGTAATAATATTAAGCCTCTTATAAATGAACAAATACAAAAAAATACTAAATCTACTATAAATACAGCATAACAAATCAATAAAAACACCACAGTAAATGACGTATTACGCATATTCTCGTTACATCTTGTAGTCCTGTTAAGAAAATTGTATTACATATTATGTTGTGTACGTATTTGATACTGTGTTAGGTTTATGTTTTTTTTAAATAATAATTTAATTGCATTGTACAAACATTAGTACTGTGTGCACAACGAAAAAATGTGCAAATGTTTTTTTACTGTTTTTGTTACATAAATTCTTTATGACATTTTTAATGATAATTCTATGTAAGTTCTTCTCTTAGCTCAAGCGCTTGTCTCTTTTTTGGAGAGGAACAGCATTAATTAACATGTTCCTTAAATACGAGGGTAGTCTCGGAGTACCCGACCTAACCTTACACAGAAAACACAAACAATTAGGAAAAAAATTACTTTATTTCTCAATATAGTCTCCTTTTAGCTCGATACATTTTTCCCAGCTAAGTTCAAAAACTTCGATACCCTGTTTATAGTGAGAACCGTCGAACTCTTCAAAATAGTCGTTAACCGCAGACTTCACCTTCATTGCTAGTTTCGACCATAGTAATTGTTTTCAAACAACAACCGCCATCTATACCAGGCGCGTGCGGTGAATATTATCAGTAAGGATGCTGACAAAAAATATTCAGGTTTTCACATTTGGTGGGTGTGAAAGTACATGTAGGTAGATATCTAATTAATATCAATATCGCATAGAATCACTTTTGTAAAGTGCGCTTGGGGTATTATACACGGTTTTTCAGGGCTAGACCGCAAAACTTTAGAGGAACATTCCTCATGGTAAGCTTTTGAAAAAATCCCAATTATTTTTTTCCAAAAATTCATTTAAAAAAAACTTTTATGCAAGCTCAAAATTCAGTAAATCTTTAATTTCTCGGACTAGTGTTCCTACCGCAAACCTCTACTCCTCAACTTCATTTCTTAAAAATAAAAAACGTGTTTCCAACGAAGCGTTATGCACCAGACGTGGACAAAGGAAGCGGCTGGGTAGGAGAGAGGTAGGGGTTTATGGAGAGGATGCTAGTCATAGAAATTAAAGATTCACTCCATTTGAGTTTCGCGGTCTGATCCTATGTATGTCATTATAATAATAATGATGAATAATAGTTGATCGTATATAAATTAACAAAGCACAGGAGCAGGCGCGTCTAGTAGTGAAGCTGTAAAGATTTGGACAAAACTCGTGATTTTCTCAAATTTTGGTTTAATTTTAATAACACGCTATTTAAAACCTATA
>NW_028278904.1:0-144638 GCF_059751315.1 Micrasema longulum | reverse complement strand
TATTACCATGACGTAAGTCACGGTGTGAGTTTTGACTCACTTTAACGTTTAGTGTTGACCAATGCGATGCGATTTGCGAATTATTTATTAAGTGACGCACCTAATTACATTTTTTTACAGTGTTGGTCATGATTGCGCAACATGCCAATTCATATATTAGTTTTATTTTACTTACCGGCTGTAAAATGGCGTGACTGGTGCGACTTTGGCTAAGATTAGGTTTAACAATATTTAGGGGAAGGTGGGGCATGTAGTGCCGGAGGCAGGTTATGACAACGCATTTAAAATTCGCGTTAGTTGACGATTCATTTTGTGGAAACTACGTACGCTGTAAAAACAACGGCATCGTGCGGTTGATTTTGGAAAAATAAGACGATAACGTGTAATTTACACCTGTCAAACTTACTTTTCCTGCAAGTATTCGAACTATACTTCTGTCTTGTTAGAACAAGGCGAGTTATTTTATATTTTATAATCGAAATGCTATTTTATAATCATTTGTCTGAATTATTAGGAATAAACAAAATATTTAATTCAGATAAATTCACTTGCATGGCCATTATAATTGGAAATAGTCAAATGAAGTGAGTAGTGACACAAAGTTGGAGGTTAGTTGTGGCAGTGACATCGAACTATATTTCTGATGAAAGGTGAATAAAGTGCATTAAATGCCATAAAATCGGTGATCTGCTATTTGCTGGAGTGGATGAATACATATCAGATTTTATTTGTGACTTTTGTTTGACTGGAACAGAATGATTTTAATTGAAAACAAGAATAGTTTTTTTTTACCAAAGAGAATGCATGTTTAATTTACAGTATTGATGATCGAGATTGTTTAACATTTAACTATAAATATTTTTAATAATTTCATCTCATTTTGACAAATTTATTTCTTAAAAACTTAGTTATATTGTTCGTCACAACTTACCCTACCCTTGTTACAATTTTTTTTTTTTTTTTTTTTAATGGAAAAAGAAATATTTGCGTTCTTATGATTTACCCAAATATTTAATTTTGAGGGCCATTTTCAACGAGTTGTAAATAACTCACTATTAGAAAATGGAATCGAGTTGGGGTAGAGTGGGATTCGAACCACGGACCTTTGGTCCGTGAGTCCGAGACACTAGCCACTGGACCACAACCCGATTTAACCCCACGAGTGGGGCAGGTTGTGACAATTTCCGTATTTTGTGAAACTTAATTTTATCGCTTTGTCCTTTGGGTGACGAGGGCATCCATAAAAAGCTCATAGGTCACTAGTACTGGGTATGTTTTATGCATGTCTTAGAGTGAGCCACTTTCCAACTCAATGGAAAACTGCAAGGGTCACTGTCATTCCCAAAGCGGGTTTCCTTCTTGTACATCGTCAAATACCCGACAAACAGACAATGGAGGTAAATAAAAATACAGTTCATGCATTGTTCAGTGAGTTTACAAGATATTACAAGTAATTAAAAACAATTTACATTGGAAATCACCAGACGCCTCCAGGAGACCCTTTTGCCAGCCAGCACTCTCGCCTACTTCTACGTCTATCAATGAAGCAGAATCATGATCGATGGCCGTTTAGAACGGCTGGAGTCCGCAGGTGTGAAGAAGAGGCAACTTGGGTTGAGGCTCTCCTGAGTTACGTGTCCAAGCCAGGACCACCGCCGCACCCTCAAGACGCTCGAAATAGGAGGTTGTTGCATCCATTCTCGGACTTTAATGTTGGCAATGCAAGCTGCCAGGATTCGCACCCATTTAGAAATATTATAATACAAGAGTTGAATAGCTGCCTTAAAACTAAAGTTCCAGACAATATGTTGAAACTTGCTTCAGCATTTCTAGACAGATTGTGAACTCTTTGTGCATGCCACCATATTCAGTTATATAAACTCCCAAGTATAAAAGCTGTCAACTTTCTCGATCCTGTGCCCATTATTATAGAGGGGATGATTAGGGTCAGGACGAAATTTGCTGGACATAATGTGAATCTTTTTGGTATTAATATTACGACCCAAAAGAGCAAAGTTTCCCAGCAACTGCCAAAAAACTTCTGAAGATTGCCAGTAAACTTTTCTAGAAAAACCGCATGGTCTGCGTACTCCAAGTAATCAATATTTAAACAATAATCTTTTTTCAGTTCTACGAAAGAACTAAAACGTGCATGAAATTCCACTTTATTTCATCTCCAAGAAAACACCTGAAAATCTTTAGAAGTTTATAAGTATTTTTTTCAAATATTGATAAACTTCATTTCGAAAACGATTTGGAAATTTTCGATCCATTATAATAACATTCCAATTTATAATATAATTAAATTGGCTCATGTTTATTATGTTCTTGCTACAACACAATTTATGAATTCTAAATACCCTCTTTGTAAACTACTTAATGCGATGATTTATGATTTCCACTGAATATTTATGTTTTTTTAGAAATTTAACTTTTATCTGTAATTAACTTAACACGTGATGCGCAAAATTCCAGTTCAAAATTAAATTTTAATAACTTGCACTTAAACGTTGCTATTAATCATCACTTTTTTAAAATAAAAATATTTTATATGATTACTTTAATGGTAAATAATGCTAACGCAAATAATGTCAATTTCAACTACCATGTGTTAGTTAGATAATGCGTAACTATTCTCAAGTGCCTCGTAGTCCAATAGTCAGTGCATTTGCTTACCATGCAAGAGGTTCCAGGTTAAATTCATTCCCGGCATGGATGACATGAAATCTTTATTTTAAAAAAATATTTTATCGCCTCTGCGAGGGGCTACACCACAAGGTAGACTTTTTTACACTCGATTTCTTTTTCATGTTTTTTACCTGAGAGCAGCCATTGAGTCGTATACACTAGTCCAGGATTTCGATTCTATTTCACACACAAAACTGTATTCTTCATCCGCCAGGACACAAAAATCATACGAAATGTTAAAAAAATATGTTTTTTAAAATGTACTTTTAAAAAAAAAAAGGTTTCCAATATTTTTTTATTTTCTCAAATAATAGGGATAATATAAAACCCTTTTTCATCATTTGAAAATAGGCGGGAAGCATCTTAACGCTTTTTACACACTACACCTTAAGGGATTTCACATTCAAATCGTTGTTTTCACACGAGCTGAAGAATTGATGATTCATTTGAAAAGATCTTTTCATCGAGCCGATAATTAAGCAAATTTTTGCACCAAGTTTTGCAAAAAAAATCATTGGCCCCTCGGATGGCGCCTGCAAAATAAAGCCAAAGGCCGGTCCGCCATGTTTCTCACAGCTTGTCTCTATAATTCATCTTGGCGATTCACATAAACCAGTTATTTGTGTCTATTAGTTTGGGAAATTATAAAACCATTAGCGGAACAAAGGGACGACACGAGAAGGGACAAGAAATATCTCCCGATGTTTCTAATTGATTGTAAAGAAAACCACTGGAAGCAGGGACGAATTAGAACATATGAGATAAAATATGTTTTTTAATTTGAATTATTTTTGAAGGTGTCCGCCACATGATTAGCGCATCTGCCTACCATACAAAAGCTTTCGGGTTTGATTACCGGCATAGTAATGAGAAATTCCAGCCCAACCCGGAATTAAATTCTAAAAGTGTTTTCGTGTACACGTAAATATTTAAAAATTTCTATTTAGGATGAAATATCTCAAAAACGCACGCAAATATAAATAAAAAATGTTAAAAATAGTATTTATTTTAAAATCGTAAATAATGACGTCACTCCTTATATCTACGTGTAGTATTTCCGGTTTAAAGCCCCGCACCTTGTAAGGAACGTTTTAACCATAGAAAAAAAAGAGTATACATTATAGAAATAGAGATTATATAGAGTATAAAAATACTTTGTTGACATTTCATCCAGAGATTATGACAACTTTCTAGGTTTTTCTAAATCGAAACGTTCGTAAAAACAACCATAACATAGAAATGAGCAAATTACGATCAACTTAATGCAGTAATCAAAGCAATATTCCATAGATTCTTGTCAGTTTTGTTATTGGGTGGAGAAATACAACTTACCGCGGTCGGTGAAAGTAAGAACGCCAACCGTTTCATGAGGTCACTACTGAAAAGTGACACACTGATAACAGTCATTTGGCGCGGTATTTGATAAATGTAACTTTAAAAAATCGTATCTTTGTAAATAACGCACAAAAAAAATATTTTTACTAAGTTAAATAGTACGCTAATAGAAAAAAAAAATAAGAAAACAGTGGAATTCCTCAAGTTTACTAATAAACAGTACTCGCTGAATTCATTTTAGACCAATTTTTGATAATGAAAGTTACGTAAAGCATTGAAATTTCTGTAAAAAAATATTTGTACTTATATAACTTATGAACTTGTATAAAAAATAATTGCTATCATATTTAGTACCACGCCGTCGTATAATACGTATAAAAACTTTTAGTTTTATCCAGAGCGTTTTTATATTACATCGGAATATAAAATTATAGTACGAGACCCGCAAGACATTTCTCTCTATTGCATAGATAAAAGGCGTTGCAAATTTTCGGTTTGATTTTTGGTTTAACAAAAGACGTGTAACGGGTGGTTTCATAGTTGCGTTTGCAATTGCTTGCTGACACACTTCTGGTCAAACGATAAGGAGAGGTCTTAGCAAAACGTTTGTACGAGGTTTTCCCAGGGAATTAATTATGTTAATCAGACGTGTTTTGGTTAGAGACACCTCTTCTTTATCGCACCGAGAGTGTTTGATATTTTGGAAGAGCGTATTAAGGTCTCAAGGACAAAATCTATTTTCAAAACATAGTTTCAGGACTGGATCTTCCTTAGGGGGAGGGATTAGAGTAAAAAACTTAATGATGGTTTTTCAAATATTTCAGTTAGTTTATTTCTATTTTATTTTTTCATGTACTTCAAATGTTTTTTCACTGTATGTTATATATGTTGATATGCCATGTATTTTTTCATTATGTTTTTTTTCTGTATAATATATGTGGTGATATATACTATGTTGATAAAGTGTTATTTTATTTTATTTGGGAAATCAACAGTTCTACATATATATTTATAGTAAACAAACAGATATAGTGTATAAACTCAGAACTAATAACAGATTATACATATATTCGTCCCAACTCGACCCAGGACTTTGGTTCCATGGTGTTCGGATTTGTGTCTCGATAAATGTCATAAATATATTGTAAATAATATGAATAAATAAAATAAATTCTCTACCTGAGTACCAACGGCTTATGGTTTTGCTGCAAACTGTAGCTAACTTTGTGATTAATTATCTTAGAATGGTATTTGTTCGAATGAGCCTAAGCGGTGGAGCTTTATTACTCTGAGACATTGATAAACATCAGTAATCTGAATGTCTAATTATATTCCTGGATTTACCAATAATTAACAAGTTACTTCATGAGCACAATGCAAAATAATAACATGTAATATTCCTATACCAAAAAGCTCTTCATACATATCTTTAAAACAAACAAACTCTACGTTGTAGTAACGAGAGAAAGAACCTCTTTAATACCTATTTACCGCTATAATTTTTTCGCTTCCTCTTTCACAGTAGTAACTGATCGATTATGGAATAATCTACCCACTTATGTGAGAAACGCCCCTTCTTTATTTACATTCAAATCACGTATGAAATATCACTTCCTGAATATTTGAGTTTTTCCTTTTTCTTCCTTTTTTACTTCCCTCTTTATCCTCTCCTCTCTTCATAATATAGTGTAGATATTTAATCAATTTACGTTTCATAAAAAAATAGTATTTTTTCAATATTTTGTTCTATAAAGAAATTATCAAACCAACAATTTGTTCAAATACCACTGATTTTCTCAAATTCAACGGTTGGGGTAGGTAGGAAGAAATTGCCTTAAGGCAATATGCCCGCTGTTATGCATATGTATGTAAGCTGTACATATTTATAAAGTGTTTAAATAAATAAATACATTCATTTCGTTTGAAAAACCATCACATTCAATTTATCAACACTCATCAGCAAATCGCTCCTCTTGCATACATGTTAGATCTTTGTTACCAATAATTACTGGTCCTGTTTGTAGCTAGCTAAAAGCACGGCATCATCAGCATATCTTTACATACCAATAATCCAATTTAAACGTAAAAGTAATAATGATAAATATACCTTGTACCTTTTTTTACTTTTCTCATCCGCTTCTGTTCGGGTGTTTTATGTACAATATTAAGACATACCTAAAGTGTAGTGGCTTCATCATTTGTTAATTTCTTTTGATGGCCGATTTCTTAAGTCTCTTCTGATTCTATTAACATTTAATAATGTTGATCGTGTCTTGGGATAAAGGATTCATCAACTTAATACGTTGTAGATATCTTTAGTAGGTATATATAATAAGTGGTGGATTATATTTCAAAATATAAAAATAATAAAGGAACGATTTTATGCATGCCTAACACCTTAATATTATAACATAACTTACGTTTTTAAGAAATTAATCGTGAATTTATTTTCAATTGACAAATCAAATTGAATTGAAATAGAATTTCAAACATTTCATTCTAGAAAAGTACTGAAACGAACCTACCAGAAGTCGCATCAAAAAAGTCCAACAAAATATGTGTTCATTAAAATAACAGCGAAATCTGAATGAAGACAATAACTTAAACTTAATATTTTTTTATTTATTTTTAACACATTGGGAAACATTTTTCGGTAGCTTTAGCAGAAATATTTTTTGAATGTATTTTTTACTAAATCATGTTTTAAAATTAAATATTCTGCATTTTTCAAAATAAATTATGCCCAATAGTTTGACTTATTTAAGTTTAAAATGGACTGCTTCCTGGGCGCATTATGAAAACTTTACAATACAATAAGGATGTCTACAGTTATGTAACGAGAAGTGGAGGTCATTTCAAGGTACCTAAGGTGAGCCTGACAGGAAATCAAAACAAAATTTACTATAAAGGTTTTAAAATGTTTAATGAGTTTCCAGAAAATCTCAGGAAAGCGCAAAGCATCTCTAATATTTAAGCGAAATACTATTGCGTATTATTGATAGATATAATGAATTTGTGTATCATATCCGCTACACAAATTTATTTTCAGATTTAATTAAATTTACTTGAATTATTGATTGATCATAGTGTTAAACTAGTAAGTAAATTTAAGTTAATCTGTAAATTTACTATCTAAACAAATAATAAATAAACAATAATTTTATGGCCTCTTTTTGATTCAAGCTTTTTCCATAAAAAAAAACATTCAATGTTTATTTCTAAATAATCATTTAACTGGTGGAACTATTTTTAAACAACCAAAATAAATTTACATGTTTTTAATGACTGTAACTTGTTTCCGAAAAA
Source organism: Micrasema longulum (assembly GCF_059751315.1). Lineage (NCBI taxonomy): Eukaryota > Metazoa > Arthropoda > Insecta > Trichoptera > Brachycentridae > Micrasema > Micrasema longulum. Next base: position 137,309 of record NW_028278904.1, on the reverse strand, counting down.
TCATTAAAAATTCTAACATGACGTCACGGAGTCTATTCAAACTGCTCATAATGACGTCACTATGCGAAAAAATAATGGAATAAGTTTTTCCGGTTTAAACGATGTGTATTTCCCGCGATCCTGAATCACCGGAACCTGTGATTCATTTTCCTTTTAAAAAAATTAATCATTTATGCATTGGGTAATTGCAACAATTTAATGATTTTCTCAAACGAGGCTTAGTCAACTTTGAACTTTTTTCAGAATTCCTTAGTAAAATGGACTAGATAGTTCCCAACGTCCGAGATTTGTTGAGATGTTTTGTTAATAACAACTGTTCAATATTTTTGATAAAAAAATATTACATGTTCTCCTTACTAAGGCAGTTATTTATACTAATGACAAGAATGAGTAAAAAAGAAAGAATATAGAAAGGGATGGAAGTAGAGGTGACGGAAAATGGAAAAGGTCTCGGAAAGGTAATGACTTATTATTGATTAATATTAGACAGATTAAACATTATAGAGGTATGAGGAAATAAAATACATGGTAGTTCCGGTGGTTTCATGGTTAAAGCGCTTGCTTTATCCACGTAGGTTCCGCATTCATTTCCCGCTTTTATATTTTAATTTAATCAGGATAGGCTAAAATATTATTTTCCTTTGTTTTTTTAATGATTACGCCAAACTTTAAATTGTGCTAACATACGTTGTGTTTGTTTTTTTCAAAATGAAGTAAACGATAGGATACAAAAACATACAACAAATTATTTAATAATGTATTCTCCTTTATTGTTTTACAACAAATTAGTGAATGATTCATAGTATCTTCATCGTGCATTGCGTAGAAGTTGGCGAACAATTTTGGCAGCTTTATTCTCTCCGTTGAACGTCAACAGAAGGACGTGTCAAAAATGCTCACTTTCGTATACTTGACAATCCAATTTGAAGTTAGTTTAAAGGCTTGTTATTAAATTAAAAATAATTTAATTTTAGTTGTAGATAAATATTACAAAAAAATACAATAATAACGTATCGCAAACTTTATGAGACCAAAGGCCTTGGGTTGAGTTAGTTAGAATACAACATAATGGAAAGTGGAAGCACGTACATAATTAAATAATGGCAAAAACCAAAATTAAATATTATTACATAAACATACATATATTTCAAAGGGCACCTGGACAACACGCTAAATAGTGTATAAACCTATGCAATATCTCGCAGCAGTCTCCTGCAATGGTCTCTTCCCTCAGACAAAATGCAGACTCGTACACGCAATTAATGTAAAAGCAAACACAATACTTTGTAGAACCGTTAATTTTTTTTCGAATAAGGTATAATTTTTACAATTTTAATGCTAATTATTAAATTTGGAAAATACGAACATGACTCATGTTAACACATAAAACATACTCATATTTGCATAAACGAAATCAATGAAGATCCCAACCCTTTCTCAAACTCTTAATATTTCAAAACTAATTTACGAATTTTTTCTTATTTATTTACAATCAAACAAAAAAAAAAAAAAACATTCTAATATTTCATTGCAATTCCTCACAGCAGTACACAGCCTCAATTTGTGATAAATGAAATATTCACACATGGTCAGCATATTCACTTTATTTTAGTTTACCTGGATGACAGCGAAGAAATACAGCTTTAGTTCCAAATTGGGACTGCGGTCATCCTTTTCGGATCCCACTTCGAAAGGAAAAAAAACGTTTAAATTCAAACAAAATAAACAACTACATAAAACTAATACACGTAGAAAACATTTACTGAAATTGCCCAATACGACACGCACTCAAACAACGAAAGAAAAAAAATATCATTCCAAAGCGCAAGTATAATAACTCAAATTATCGAGAGAATTATAGCAAATACATAGCACAGATCCTAACGTGAACAAATAAACGAGTAATCTTTATATTATAGATAATTTCTCTGTACGTGTGATGTCACCGTACTCCTAAACGGCTTAACCGATTTATGTACGGTTTTCAGAGAAATATAGATCTTTGAGTTGTGCGTGTATGTAGATTAAAATTTTCAATCGAATATGTAAAAAAATAGTTAGGAACATAAATGTTTAATTCACAGGGTTGCATTCGAGGCGAATGCATTTGCAAAAAAATTTAAAGATGTTGTTTTTTTGTGTATAAAAAAGTTTCTTTTTGAATATTTACAAATTTAGTTTTTGTGGATCTAAATCAGATTCTTTCCTTGAATTCCTTATAATTTCTACCCATTTCTTTCTGTTTATTAGATTTTTGGTAACACTAAAATAATATTAAATTCAATACTTTTTTAAAAACCGTATTCCTACACAAGTACCACTTTGTTGGTGAGACGACCGGAGTTTGACGTTTGCAAAAAGAATGTTATATTTGAAAAAAAATATATTTTATGTTATGGAATTCAACCATAAACAAGTACCTAGATGAAAAGTATTTTTCCAAGATGATAGCAGCCAATCCAACGTTCGGGCAGGACAACGTCTGTTGGGTCCGCGAGTTTTATATAAATTTAATAGCGTTTTTAAGGTAAAAGTAAATGAAAGTACCCACTTACCCTAAAACACAAAAACACCATACTACTCGGTTATTGCCTAAGGAAATGTTTTTAATAAAAAGTCATTTAATAGAGAACATTTAAATAATTATTGATAGTTTCATTTTAATGTTGGAACTAAGAAAAATAACTTAATAATAAAGCATATCGTGTTTCATTATACGAGTATTTATGTCGCATACACAAAAAAATTAAATTGAATACAATTTCAGTGTTTACCAGTATAGTTTCATTTTGAAGAAATATCTTAAAAATCTTTGTTTTCAATATTAATTATGCATGACTGCATGGTTTCTGAATAAAAAAATCAAAACACAAAATCCTCAATTATTTCAATAGTTCTAAGCTCGGTAGCGACCCCTGGTTTTTTATGAAAGTCTTTTTTTATATCATTTAATAAAATAAGAGGGTGTCCCGGGTAGATTTTGAATGTTGGTATTTTAGGGCCACCCTAATTCGAATCCGGGTCCCCTGCGCCGTTAGGTTAGAATGTATATTTTTAATATATCAAAAAGCCAGAAATTATTTAAAAAAAACTTTAAATATTCGCGCATAAAATCTGTGAAGGTCGGTTTCCTGAGCCCACCCCGCGCCCCCAGCCAGAGGGAGACATTCCTCGACTAAGTTGGCCGACCTTCGGCAGCGCAAAACCTGCTCTGAATTCTTCGTACGCGGGATTCATTTCATATTATATTCACAGGACTCATCTTCGGCGGAATCACACTCATCCTTTTTCTCTCGAATTTCAGACGTTCGTCGGAAAATTTTACCTAAATTAGTTTTTTTTGGGTTAATTAAAAAAATAACACAAATTTCCCGTTCCAAATGTTTTAACAAGTTTTAGCGCATTTTTGGATTTTAGAGAAATTGTTTTTGAAGTTTCTGGTTTCATATCCCGGCTTTATTTTAAAGTATGTTTATTCCATTGAGTAAGAGGAAAGAACCTTTATGTTCCAAGTTTTTTTTCTATCAATAAAAAATAAATATTTGCGTTTTAATGATTTATCCTTCTCTTCTCGTCTTCTTATCAGCCTGTTTCTCTCCACTATAGGATATAGGCCTCTTCCAAATGTTTTCATGTTTTTTTATCCTGGGAACTCTGTTTCCACGGTCCACGAGGTCGACGACGATGTCGGTTCATTTCCTCTGTGGTCTCCTTACTTCCCCTTTACTTTTGCAGGGTCTCCAGTTTAGTATTCTGGGGATCCACCTATCGACTTCTTGTTGTGCCACATGACCCGCCCACTACATTTTTGTCTTTCCACTATTTCTGCTATATCGGTCACCTTTGTACGGCGTCTCATCTCCTTATTCCTCATTCGGTCTTTTAAGGAGACGCCCGACATTTGTCTTTCCATAAACCGCTGAGTGCACTTAATTGGGTGCACATGGTTTCAAGACCGTATGTTGCCACCGGCAGAAAACAAGAGTTGCAGACTTTGGCCTTCAAATTATTTGGGATTTCCTTAGTTGTGAAAACGTATTTCAGCTTTCCAAATGTATGATTTACCCAATTATTTCATACCTTTTGGCCGTAAACAACCATGATATAGAATGGAAAACTAATTCTGGTCTATTAAGACCATTAGCATTTATTAAAATAAAGATTTAATGATCTATTCTCTTCAGACTATTAAATATTTGGTGGTATGGTATATATACTTCCGTTGCTTAAGAGTTCTTCCAGTCGGGTGCCATCCGGAGGACAATTCTTCTGCTACTCTGGCCACTTAAACATTGCTGGTCCCTCAGAATCTTTTACTGGGTCTGCTCCAGTGTACTGTATTTTCAATTGCACGGATAAAATTATTTCTGACCCTATCACTCGAGTATTTTAGGTAATCGATCTAACGACTCTCATCTCTGATGTTCTGAGCAGGTTCTTTATTTTTGTGGTGTCATAATTTTATTGTTTAGATTAAAAAAATAATAAAAGCTTTTTATCTACATTAAACAAAACATTTTAAAAATTGTCAAAAAAAAATTAAGAAAATGCAATATTTGAATGATATTCTTTTGATAACAACATCTCTGAGATACGATTTATAATAAAAAAGATCTTAAAACGCACTTTTTCGCTTCGTGTTCTATAAAATGTACTTCAGAGCCAATATCTTTTTTTAACAATCAATTCATAAGTAAATATTTTCAGGGAAACATTATTCGTATTATTACATTTTCGTTTTATTATATAATTAAATAACTCTTACTCTTTTTCGGAACCCACACGAACTATTAGACATTTATTAGATTTGAAACTTTTGTATAACACTTAAGTACTACTTAATGGAACCCAAATAAAAACTCCCAAATTTAAACAAGCTACCAAGGAACTATGACATAAGATATTTGAGTCCAAATTCCTGTGCACTCTGTAAATGGACCAATAAATTAGCGTCGTTCTGGTAAACCGATTTTATCTTTTTGGATTCAGGTAATTACTGAAGTCAATGGACCGGTTTTCACTAATAAACTAAATTAACCTATTTGTATACCAACCATTGAGGTTCAAATCCTTTATCAATCACATTTATTTATATTATTAATGTTTAAACCATTAACTTTGTGGTCAAATATTTGACAAAATAATATTAAATATTTGTATATAACTACTTACCAACTTTTCTTTATCTACCGGTTTCGAGACGTACCCGTCTCTTCGTCAAGACACCAATTAAACCAACATGCACAAAAATAAAAAACCAACATGACATGCATTTTAATAAGCATCCCTTACATGCACTGATTAGATTATGAAAATATTTGATGTCGTGGGAGGAATAGTTAAAAAAAGAGGGAGGAGATGAAGGGAGGGGCGTGAGTTAAATAGGTATAAGAACAATAACCATTATAATGGATCATCCTATAACGGGCTATATTGAATGATTGCTTGATTATTGATCAAATTAATATTATTTCTTAAATCTTTTTTAATGTGATGTAATGTTTGGTTTAATTTGTGTCCTGACAAAGAGACGAGTACGTCTCGAAACCGGTAGATATAGAAAAGTCGGTAAGTGGTTACATACAAATATTAAATAACATTTTTTTTATTTATTTTTGTTTATGCTTATTAAAAATATACTGGAATAGATTCTCTATTCGATTATGTTTGCCTATGTATGTATGAACATTTGAATAAATTAATTAGCAATGTATCTTATGAATATGATTATATTTTGAATAAAAATTGTTATTATTATATATCGAATAAGAACCTACAACACTAGCCTGAGAATGTGGCGATTTAAATAGCTATATAATGTGTTTTTTTATTTGTTGAAAATCTGTTTCTTTGACCTCCACGCTCCATGGGGTTGTGTTAAATATATTGCTTCTCGAAAATGTATAAAAAAAAATTGGTTTGAATAAAAATTAACCACTTTGCAACGTCACAGGTTCAAGTGTCCATGTGTTTATAATAACCAATAAATTAACAACAAGTGTTTTTATGTTTCAGTGGCAACCGGAAAAAGATTTCCGGTTTCCGTGGTAAACATGGTTTTTGACGTTTAGGGACACAAATAATTGGTGGGGTGGGGTTTACGACTATTAAATAATGCCAGAAACAATCAACCAGAGGACATTTTTAAAGGTAGGAGATATGTGATTTGACACCCTGCCCTAGTCCTGGTTCTTTGAGAAAATGCTTTAAAATTTAAATAGCTTTACGACAAACCAGTTTTAAAACATTTTGAAGTCGTAATTCAAAATGTTGCGACACTGGTCAAGAGAAGTAAACTTGTTAAATGGCTAAGTGAAATTGTAAAATAAAATATTTAAAATTATGAAATATTAAGGGTCAACTCTCAAACAGAATACCCAAATTTGATTGAATGAAATTTTATTTTCATTTTTTTTTCTAATATTTTTTTTTTAAGGAAGAAATATTAGCGTTCTTTTAATTTACTTAAATATTTCACTTTTTGTAGCCATTTCTAATGAGTTGTAAATATTTCACTATTAAAAAATGGAAATCAAGTTGTGGTAGAGTGAGGTTCGAACCTCGGGCTTCTGGCCCGCAAATTCGCAACAGTATCCATGGGTCCACAGCTCGATTCAGAATCATGAAACGATAATATATATTTTTTAAAACATTTTACATTTGATTAAGGCGTTAGTAATTACATTCTGACGACGCAAAATTAAATTTATTTGTGTGTTAAGTCACAAAACTAATATTATGCTGGTAAAATATTAATTATAAACATTTGAAATCTTGACGATATTCCAATAAATTTATATAAATATTATCGGTGAAATATGAGTTGTTAAAATGCAAGTTTTTAAATCTTTAGGTGTTTTTAACACTGTAATAGGACCATTTGTCAGTTGTGGTTAAAAATACTGTCTGCAATTATGAAAAGGTAAGTGATCCGTAAAAAATACAGTTTTAAAAACATGTCCGAGAGATAATATTTTTAAAATTATTTTGACCAATGTGGTAATTAACTCAGACCCTCCCTGATTAGTTGCCGGAGTGTCTCTGCAGACCTTTTTGTGAAAAAGTTCAAGAAATATAGACATAACGTGTGAATGTTGACACCCATTACTGACCGTCCATGTCGGGAAAAGTGGAAGCATATTATTCTTTTGATCTTTATCTGAAGATAAAAATGATCCCTTGCAAGAATTACTTGCAACTTTTTATCGGTGGTAAAATCTCAAATGAAATGCGTTTTTGATTATCAAAACATAACTTAATTTTATAACGAAACCTCTTTTATAATAATACAGAACAGTCATATTTTACTCTTGTTTTTATTGCTAAAAAAAATAGAAGCAACCCTTATAAAATTTTTTAAAAAAAACAGAAATATTGACCACGGAAACGGAAAAATAAAATGAAAATACTTTTTTTTAATCGTTCTTAAATCATTTTGATGAGATGATTATTCTTACGCTTCGGTTGATCCAGGGACACAATAAAATAAAATAATAATAACTTAATATATTTACTTGCCAATTATGCCGGGACTAAGGCTAATCAAATAAAAGATCTCAACGCGATAGGTGAAAGAAAAATTTAATGATTTTTTAAGACAGTGATGCCAGTCTCAATTTTTGAATTACCGGGAGATCATAAAACGTATGATGGTCAAATTGCTTAGATCAAAATATTGAATTTTCCATCGGCTTCGTTTTACAAATATTAATCGCTCGGTAAATACCAGGAGAACATGCGGCCGGTGTATCGGCTATCTCTCTGCGGGAGAGAAGGGCCTGCACTTATGTGGGGGTGCGGGCGTGCGAGAGAGAGGTTTGCAGGGCGTGGGAAAGCGGTTGAGTTAATTACAGGGCCGGCTGATGGCTTCATCGGACGCTGAGGCGGGCCCCTCTGGCGCACAGGACCGGACCGCAATGTTCTCTAGCACGTCTAAGCCAATATTTGCTATTGATGTGAATGTATAATATGACTTGTGTTTTTACCTTATAACTAAGTGATTCTTTCGTAGACACCTAGGGAGCGGACATGGAATGATGATGGTGATGATAAAGCTTTTCTATTTACTGTCTTATGAACCATATGATGTTTTAAATTACTTTCCTAGCATACTGATATTTTTGTGTTTATTTTCACATTTTTTTTTTTTTAGTTTTTTTTTATTTTAAATTTTTCATTGATAAACCTTTACGGGTTACATACATTTAACAAAATGTTTTTACTTTTAAAATTCACATTCTACTGTTAATATTACTATTTTTTACATCTTTTGTAAAGGTTGTCTGAGTCTTTTATTTAGTTTTGTCGAGTATTTTATTGTATAATTTCAGTCCATGGTTTATTTGTCTCGATTGTCCTTTTCTCGTTTTAGAAGGATTTATATGATATTTTTCTGATATTCTCGTATTGTGTTCATGTTTATTACAGTTGTTTTCAAGTTTTAATTCTTCGTCTACAATTATATCAGTGGCTAATTTATTAATAAATTGTAAGGATTCTAGTTTAAAGAGTTCAGTTACATTTAATTGTTTAGTTTGTTTAAAAAGTTCTTTTGTTGCTGTTAGATATGGTAGGTCAAATACTAACTTTAATATTTTATTTTGCTGTCTTTGTAGTCTGTTTGTATTATTTTGATTCCCTGTTCCCCATAGTAGCTGCATATGACATATTTTAGTTTTTACTTAGGCTTTGTATTTTAGAATTTTTCCGTTTTTGGAACAAAGTTTTTGATTAAAAAAAAAGACTCGATAATGTCACCACTTTGTTAACTAAATTATTCCAAGTAATTTTTTTTTCTGTACAGTCTATTTACTTTGTAAAAAAATTATCATGTTTTATATTGTGTACCTTATAAGGTGTCATTTTTCTCAAGCCTGAGTATTCTGTTCTATTTTTACCCCTATAATTGGGCTATCTTGTCTGCTTTGGTGAAAAATATACAGAAAAACAAATGTAATGTCTTCATTTATTTTTACTAAATGATCAATTTGAAAATTATGGAGACATTAAATGAATCTGGAGAGTAAAAATATAATGGTCTCAGTAGTTTGAAGAATTAATGTCCAAACAGACATCGTCTAGTACTATTTACAAAAATTTATTTACTTTAATTTAAAAGAGAATAAGAAAGTTACTCTTTTTTCAAATATAAAAATAACCACAGTTGACCATTTTGAGTATAAATAAAAAATACTTGAAGATGGGGTATTTGTCGTTAATTAGCGCTAAGTACGGCCCTGTTTATCATTTGGCAAACTGTATGAAAAGGAATAGTAGTTACACACCTTTATCACACGTATACACTTAAGTGCTAAATAGTACATGGTATCCCAAAATTCTTGTACCTTATTTTTTTTTCAAAACCGTTCGGTACTTTTATACATTTATGTATTGCAGAGAGCAAAATAAAGACAATAAGAAAGTTCAGCGGTTTTTTATTTTATTTTTTTATTTGTTAATCGACTATCAAACTAAGAGTACTTTTTTCCAATTTTCATAAATCGTATTATTAGAGCTACGATTTTTTAAAGTTTTGTATTTCTGAAATAACTCCGCGTGTGGCGTCAGAGGTTCTCTTCCGCTTATTCTCGATCAGTTCTGCCCATCGGTCCATTCATGGCAAGGAAACCGGAATATTATAAATAAATAATTCATTGGTTGATTCATATTATATACGTTGGTGAATATATCATGAATCTTTTAATAAACTCAATAGTTTGAATAAACTCAATAACAACTTTGAATAAACTCAAAAATACTTAACTTCAATATCAATACATAGATGGTACTCCAACACGCTAGTGAATGGTTTCTCATTTAATAAGATATATACAAGAATCAAAATGGTACCTGTGTCGATATTCGCTAATAAGCGGAATGGGGAATGTTGTAAAACGTAAAGTGGCCACTCAACCCAGCCAATGACAGGTCATAAGCCCTGTAAACGCTCGAATATCGATAATCCTGAATTTGAAAAAAAATCTACCTCATCTCTGTAGGAATATTGATAAAAAAAAAATTAAAAAAAAACTCAATAGTGATGCATAATTATTTGTAAATATATATTTTAATTTTATTATTATGTTTATTAAATTATATATTCTACCAAATATGTAGATGTGTTACAATTATGACTTTATTGTATTATTTTGTATTTATTTTTACTATCAATTAATTACCGAATTAAATTATAATATTACCATAAATTATTAATATCATATTACCATGTATTATTATATAACTTTTCTGCATTCCATTTTTCGACATGTATAAATTTTTATTATTTATATTTTTCTATTATTGTTTTGTATATTGTTTTGATTATTTTGTATATTGTTTGAATTTGTTATTAATGTTTTTGATTTACATATAGAAGAGTCCCGACTTAACACGTAATTTTCTAACAAGTCGGGACAAAAAAAATAAAAAAAATAATGTTAATGATAAAATTGTGTATTTTTTGCATTAAAAACAAAAAAAAACATTTAATCTGATTCATATTATCTCTGTTTATTAAGTCTTCTTTGTTTATTCTCACATGAAAAAATATTTTTTTCAAAAAGTGTATTGTTAAGTGTTCTCGGCACGGGTAACCCCAGTGAGGTCACTTTATTTTTATTATTAATCATAGTTCATAATGGAAAAAATATCAATAAATAAATTAATGAAATATGAACCAGTGACGTCGTTCAAAGTAGTTAGTTTACATCAAAATGTTTTTTTTCGTACAATTTTAGGAAACTTTGCCTTAAATTTAAATGCTCCAATTTTTACCGCGCGCAAGAAAACATTTATTGTATCCAATTTCCCGAAGGGCTGAAGTTCCTCATTGCTTTTAAGGTATTACAAATATAAAAAGTTTTCACTAGTAGATACTGACTAATCTAAACTCATTTGTCGGCCTCGTGGTGTAGCGGTTAGCGCATTAGCCTACCATTCAAGAGGTCTCAGGTTCGATTACCGACATGGTTGACATGAAATATTATTAAAAATGTCTTTTTACTCTAAAATATTTCATAGTCCCTGGACCGGCACCTGATGCGTAAGACAGATCGTCTTACCTTTGTGTAACAAAAATGATAAATATACGCTGCAATTGGTGTACCAATACAGTGAGGAAAGCGAATGACAATGATAGAACTCATAGACAGATATGTTCATATCTGTTTTTTGATTAATTGAAAAATTTTATGAATTATTATAATTAAGTTTAAATGTGTTTATTAGTATTACGAACTTTTATTGTATTTAGAACACAAATATACTTTCGGGACAGCACTCCTCCTATCGTCGGATGATAAAAAAACTTGAAATCAATCAATAATTGATTTCGTGATCCCGTGGCTAGCGTCGTGGATTCATGGATCAGAGTTCCGGGGTTTGAACCTCTCTCTACCACGACATGATTGCCGTTTGATAACAATGAACCATTTACAACTCGTTAAAAATGCCCCCCAAAATTTAAATATTAGAGTAAATCATATAAACGCTAATATTTCTTTGAAGTATAGAATAAATGTTTACAATGTTGTAAGTTTTTCCAAATTTTTGTAGACAAGGGCTAGATTCAACCCCCTCAGGAGCTTTTAATATTAACATATTTCAACAGAGATGGTGAACATTTAACTTCACAAACATCATCAGATGGAAGAATTGGAGGAAAATAGATGTTAGAATATAGGCAGAATGGTAAGTGTTATACAATGAGTAAAGTGGCCACTTAAACCAGCCAATGACAGATCATAGGCCTTGTAGACGCCTAGACTTTTATATTCCCTTCTCTATCTCTGTTGTAATATGCTAAGATAATACTTTAGTTACACTGCTAAAATGTGATTTTCAAACGTGTTTTTTCTCTAGTAAAAGTTATGTAAATATTTGGTAAAGTAAATATTATATTTGATTTTTTTTTTTAAACTTAGTCAACTTGTGTTACACACTGCTATACAAAATTGCCATATTGCCAAACCTTTTTTTTAATTTAAATAATTTGAATATGTATGCGTACGCGACTTTCAACTGTCTGTATATGGAAAATAAATGCTTCCAAGGAGAGATAAACTTTTCAAGACCACCACGAAAATGCACACAGAATTTAATTTCCAATTTTTTATGCCTCATTGGATTATTCTGACATTACGGTGGATTCGCAATTTACTGAAACAGTAATTTAATTGAAATAAAATTTAAACATTTTAATAGTACAGTCCTGTAATTTTCTTTGTTGGTGTAGTTTTATATCTTAAAAGGTATATAAAACATATGAACAAACTTATACTGATTAAAAAGCCAAGGAATTAGCAGTTAGGAATATATGTTTAAAGTCGACAGACGTCCTCTTTTTTCGTTATTCGTTAAAAAACCGAAATACGGATGTACATGTTTAAACATAGGCAGAATGGTGAATGTTACACAGTGTGTAAAGTGGCCACTTAAACCAGCCGATAGTAGGTCCATATTTTCTTCCAAAAACATCTTTTCTCTATGTTGCAAGTTGCAACAAATTCAGGCCGAAAATTTGAATATTATTTCAATCTTTTTGATGGTGATAGTTATTTCATTTTTATTTTCATTTCATTTCATTTTTTTGCACCACAATAGGCCAGGAGGCCCAATTACATTGGTGAATTACATTACAGAACAACCAGGCTTGAGAAAAATCACATTTTTAATTTTTGTGTTCTCACCGGGAATCGAACCAAGCGAGTCAAGCGTCTTGACCACTACACCGCGGAGGCCGCCAGTTATTAATATAATTTATCTAGAAAGTGTACTATATTGTGTTTTATGTTTCTAATATCATGTTTTCTTACTATTTTGGATTTAATTAACTGATATTATACAGGGTGTTCATTAAACCCTGTCACAATCGAAACCACGATGATCAGTATGAGCAAGAAGACATAATGGCACATTAAAATATTTTTTTAGAACAAAGAAAATTGTAAAAAATAAAATATCAAAAAAAGCAAATGGTTGCTTACTTCTGCAGGGGAGAAATGATGGAAGGGGAATCTGATACTGCGCCGTGCTCTCCTTACTTCTCCCCTACAGAAGTAAGCAAACATTTGTTTTTTTTAATATTATACTTAAAAAATTTCTTCGTTCTAAATATTTTTTTTAATATGCTAATATGTCTTCCAGCCCATACTGATCATTTTGGTTTTGGATATGACAGGGCTTAAAGAACACCCTGTATATTGTCACAAAATTTTTATCTTTTATGTACAGTCACAAATGAGTTTTTTTTTATTACTTCAGGGAGTAAAATATCTTGTTTACATATAATATATTTTATTAATAATAACATATTACAGCAGAGATGAAGAACTTTTAAGAGAAAGGAATATACAAGTCTAGGCATACACAGGGCTTATGATCTATCATTATCTGGTTTAAGTGGTCACTTTATACACTGTGTAGCATTCACCATTCTGTCTATATTTGAACATCTATTTTTGTTTGACTTAGCGGAAACAGAAACGGATACGGATGCAAAAGCGGAAGTGTAAATACCATGAAAAAATATTTTTTTTGTTCAAATACAATCTTTAATGAAATTAATATTCGAAATTAAGTAGCGGTAAGTAATATTCTATGAAAAGTATTTTGTCCGCTTTTACACCTAGCAATATATGCTGGTTTTCTTGATATATATACATGTGTTCTTTAAACCCTGTCACATCCAAAACCTTGATGATCGGTATGGACAAGAAGACATATTGGCACATTAAAATGATTTTTTAGAACAAATAAAATTTACAAAAATAAAATATTAAAAAAAACAAATGGTTGCTAGATATGAGATTTACTCCGCTAAATATTTTTTTCATTGGCGACGTTGCAAGAAGGAGCAGATAAATATTGGTGCACTAATGGCAAAAGATTATTTTATTTGTATTAACTTAATTTCCACCACAGAAAGAGATCCTCATGCAAAGGCTATCGTTTTTCTTTTTTGTACTCCCGAAGTTGTGAATGTGTCTCCAAAAAAATATTGTCATTCTCGTTATTCGTAATCGAGTCTTACTGGTCTCCATTCCACTAAACATGGATTCTAACATTTGTAATGATGAATTCATCATTGATAATGACTAACTGTAGGCTCAACTTAATTCTCAATTTGAGCGCGACACCTAGTTTACATCAGGCTGTTAGATCGTCAATTTCAACGAAATAGTTCAAAACAGGCCTGGTTTTTCGTTTTATAATTTAACGTAATAATAATAATAATAATAATAATGTTTGGATAATTTATAAAGCGCCATTTTTGTGAAAATCACCTCAAGAGCGCTGTACAATAAATAAATATCCCAACATGTCATGCAGCTACAGAGCGCATGGACGGTTGGGATTCTAGTTCCTCGTCTCCAATTATGATATATTACAATTATGATATATATGAGCTAGATAACAGAACGTCTTGCAGCTACAGAGCGCATGGACAATAATAAATCTAGCCCCTATTTACATTTTTATTTTTAAAATTTTTATTTAACAATGAAGTTTAGAGTTTAATAAGATATTTCAAAAACGAAATAAAAAGCAAATTTATAAAATTGGAAGTTAGATAACAACAAGTCTTGCAGCTACTGAGCGTATGGACGGTTGAAATTCTAGACCCCATTTACTAAATTTAGATATTCGTTAGTTGATAACATTTACATAATATGATACTCGTAGTTAACATCACAAAAAGTCTTGCAGCTTCAAAACGCAACGACAAATGGAATTTCAACAACATAAGAATGATTTCAAAAAGTAAAATATAAAAAACTTAACAAAGATAGCATTCCTTAACTTATTATTAAGGTTAACAAGACATATGCAAAAAGCAGCCAGCCATAGAAAAGTGAAACTGAGATAATAGCACTTTTGTGAAAAGACTGAATAATCAAATCTACACACCTGTTAGAATGTTTTTGAGTTTAACAAATGAAAAACAATAAAAACATTAGTTTTTTTTTTTTTTTGTATTTCAAACAAGAATCTTATTTCGTATTTGACCAGTTTTATTGATTTTCAAAGTACTGTAAAATTTTTCTAGTGCTGTGGGAATTTTTTGCAAATTGAGAAATGGCGTTTTTGTGATCGATACCATTTTCAAAAGGTGATTAATATTTTTTTGAATGAAAGCGGTCTGGCTGTTTTTAGCAAAACATAGAATTGACCTTACTGCACCCAATAACGTTAATATCTATTTTTTTCAAAATTGTGGACTGGCTGCTTTCTGCATAACTACGTTCAATTGCACTTAAGTTACACACACGACACAAATTAATTATTAAAACAAACAAGAACACAAAATCTTACGAGCTTACACACACGCCATGTATTATAAAGTAAAAAAAGTATGTAAACAAACGCGTTGTGACAAGTGCCGAAAGTACGCGCCCGGCTCGCTCGTGGTTGACTGGATCACCTGGAACACCCCTCCCGCACGTAAAGTTCCGTTCAAATTTCCGTTATAAAAGTCGCGGAAACCGAAAGAAAAACGGATGTCAAAAAACGAGCAGAACTTCCGCAATTGCAGAAGCAGAAGCAGAGGTCTGTTGCATCATTAGTTTTGCGCAGTATTTTAAGAGTTAAGAAAGGAACCCAAAAGTAAAATATAGCATGATACCTCACACGTCACTCACTTAAGGTGCCTTTATACTATACTCTCTACCGCTTGGCACGGATCCGACATTATAATTCCCACAAATTGACACCACAGACATAATCGCGTCGTTTGAGTTTTAGGACTCAACAGCGCGGCGCAGCGCCGAGTTTAACCACAAAAATCACTACAAATTATTATCAATCAACCCTTTTTTAACAATGTTTTGAATCTGTCAAAATATAGTGAACCGTTAAAATTTTCATATTTCAACTATTGTACTTTTTGTAATTGAAAGGGGAAGTGAGGTTACTGACTGCAAAATAAATGTAAACAACGAATATCTTGAACAAGTAGAAGAATTTATATTTCTGGTAAGCATTTTTTCAAGAGAAAAAATGTTGAAAGGAGAGTGAATGCAAGTAACAAAAAGAAGGGCACACTAAAAACATTAATTGCTTATAAAAATATGTCAATCGAAGCTAAACTGGCTGTGCGTAACGGAATTTTAGTCCCAACACCTATGTCTGAAAGTGAAATATGGGACTGGCAGAAAAAGGATGAAAGCTGAGCTAACGCGGTCGAAATGCGATCTCTCAGACGAATGTGTGGGAAATCAATGTATGACAGGGCTACGAATGATAAACTCAGGCGAGAGTGTAACTCTTAGTCAGGTATAATTGATAAGATTAAGAAAGGGTCTCTGAGATGGTTTGGTCACGTAGAACGAATGGACGACGAGAGAATGGTAAAACAAGTATATATGGAAAAAATGAACGGCAACGTTAGACGAGGACGACCAAGAAAGACGTGGCATGATCAGATAAACCAAAATCTTAAGTCTGGTCATGTCAAAAGCAGACAGAACCGAAGGGCATGTATTTATTTATTTAAATCTTAAAGTAGGGAACACATATCATACATATTGTTATGTGTGTTCTAATAATAACATTGAAAATATATTTAATTTATAAATTGTTTATCACATATGTCTTGACCATTATTTTAAATTTTGATATGTTTTTTTCTTCATAAATATTTTTTTCCATTTTGTAATACTTTTTAATTGCTTTAAATAAAATTGAATTTTGTGACTTTGCCTTTTTCCTAAATGGAAGTCTAATTTTGTTCTTTTCTCTAGTATTGTGATCGTGTTCACGCTGGTTCAGATCAATTTTTTTCCAAAATTCTGTTTTTTTATTAGAGTTTATAATTTTATGAACAAATATCATTGTATTGTAAAATATTCTTAGTTTATATGTTAATAATTTCATTTCATTTACCATCGACTTTACCCTCGTATATCTGTTTTTTTTCAAAATGATTCTAAAGGCTTTATTTTGTAATACAATTAGTTTATCTATGTTTTCTTTGTTTGATAAAAATAAAATGCTACTACAGTAGTTAACGTGTGGTTCAATAATTGCTTTGTAAATAGTTTTGCAGGAATCCTTATCAATAAATCTTCTGATCCTTCCCAAAATTGATATTTTTTTTGCAATCTTATTTATTACCATCTTAGCGTTTTGGTGAAATGTAAGTTTTGAATCCAACATTACACCTAAATATTGTATGACAAGATGTATGAATGTGGAAGAGGCTAGGATTGTATGCCAGGATAGACGTGTGTGGCGGTCCATTCTCTCTGCCTACCCCTACGGGGAAATGGCGTGATGGTAGTAGTAGTATTAGTAATGAATGACGACAGTAACCACAAAACTATTTTTAAATTAGATTAGTTCTAAGGTAAAATATTAATCGAGTAACCTGTTTTTTGTGAATGAATAGAGGATAATTAAAACGTTAATGCAAATCTTGAAAAATTAAATACGTCTAAGAAAGAAATACTTTAATCTCTTTCATCAAAAATTTTGACGCTTCTGATTTAACTTTTTTTTTAAATTCTTCTTCCAATCATACTTACAACAATAATAATAGATTCAAACAAATAGTAAAAAAATAAATATTGGTGGAGGTTTGTAAATAAAAGGCGAGTGTTACTCAAACCTACAAATTTGGAATAACCAGTGACCGGTTTCATCGCTTTTGTGACATTTTCGAGACTGGTATTTAAACCATAAAATTAAATATATTTTTACAACATCAATTATTTTGTATTTATATTTTTTTTATTTAAAAAGGTAAACTTGAACAAAATATATAAAAAGAAAAATAATGTTACCCAATAAACCGTGAAACCGGCTTGTCAGCAGGTTTCTTATTTTTCCTTTTCAAAGAAAAAAGTTAAAGAAATTATATAAATTTTAAAACTAAAATAAACATTATTAAGAACTAAAACCAAACGGACTTTTCACACAAAATTTTAATAGTTGACTGTTAACATAAAATAATAATCAATATAAAGCCTTGTTACATATTAGCCATTGAACCTATTTTTTTTCTTAAAAGTTTTGTCAACATTTAAAAAAAAATCTGCTTAGGAAATTTATTGAAAATTTTAGGAATTGTATAATGAAGTGTTCTTTGACCACACTTATTTAAAAACCTCGGTACTGACAAGCCTTCACGCTGTGCTAGCCTTGTATTATGAGTATGATTATACCTTTTCTGGTAGGTACCATTAAACCGATATCTAGGAACAAATTTGAGCCATAGAATAGCATTAACGGACAGTCACCCTGCTTTTTAAAATGTTCAGATACCTCTTACTTATCAATTCTAGCTTATCTGTTGATTAATTTTAGAGCCGAGTTTTGTAAAAACGTTTTTTTTTTAGTATTATAAAAAAAAATCAGTAATTTAATTGAATTGTTTTAGTATAAATAACCTTTTTACGAAAGGTCACTAAGTAAATATGAGTTTATAAAATGCAAGAGTTTCTATTGCAATTGAATAATATTATAACATTCATATTTACCCTGTGGTACTACTTTGTAAAAAGGTGCTTCAGATTCTAAGTGTTTTTCTATAAATGGATTATAAAACAAATACCAATCTCAAAGATATCGCGAAAGCATTAAAACCAGTTACAGTGAGTTTTACAAATTTGTGGACACATACATTTTACTCATAGAACTGTATTCTTCATCCGCCCGGCTAATTAGAAGTTTGATCAAAAAAAATATTATGTAACCGATCGTTTATTATTCAGAGAGTCTACCTTTCAATATCGCTTCGTTATAATTATTAAATTATTCATTATTTCCGTACGATAGACGTTTTAGTTACCTTGCGTTGCCTCCATAAGTTGTCGTCACAAGTTCTTTAGTCACGTTGCTAAATATATTTTTGTCAAGTTCAAATTTATGTCGCATGGTGCGTAAGCTCGCGATAAATTTCATTCAATTCAATTTCAAATACAGGTTCAAACAAGTTTACTTTACCACACCCCGGAGCTAAATGAGACGCCATCATTTCTAAATAATGTTCGTCAAATTGAAACCTTGACATAGAATGATCCAGACAGGCTAGGTTGAGTAAAAATAAACATTTAGATGTTCATTTGCTAATGACCTTCTTTTTATAAATATTTATATAAATATAATAATTTATTCAATTCACCGGTTATCGATTGCGGCGGATTGAAAATCGATATAGTAACATTGAGATATAATAAAACATGGAGATTACACTCCATTCAAATCCGAGCTAAAAAATCGACCCCAAAGGAAAGGGTCTGACCAGCGGAGGGAGCAAGTATCGTCTCGTCATTTCACGTCGACTTTGACAAGCAAAACAAGTGGTACAGTAAAAAACATGGACTTTTTATATCAGTTTACTGTTAGTTTTATTCAGTATTGTCGCTACCTTTCGCAAACGCGTCACCTTTGTTTATTGTTTCACTTTACGCCCGACTAACTGAGCAGGACAGACATAGGAGATAGCTTACGACTGATAACATATTAATAAAACGTTTTTAACATTAAAATAGATATTTGAAACAAGTATTGATTTAGATAAAATCATTGCTTACCAAGTGAAAGGTTAAACCATCGCTTTTTCTATCTTTTCCAGATCGATTTGTTTTATTTTAATTTTATTTATTTATTTTATTTTTGCACCACAACAGGCCAGGAGACCCAATTATAGTGGTGAATTATACCACAAAACACCCAGGCTTGAGAAAAATTACATTGAATTTTTGTGTTCTCTCCGGGAATCGAACCCGGAACCTTCCGTGGGTGAGTCAAGCGTCTTGACCACTACACCACGGAGGCTGCTAATTTTTGCAGTATGTTAGCGTGCATATAGGCATTTTAGTAATTACGAGGAGAAAAGTAGCCGGGGAATGCTCGCAACAGACTAAAGTTTGTTGTAGCAAACGTATGCCAATTGGCCTCAGGTTGAGGAAACATATTTTGAAAGATCATGTATACTCTAGTTATACACCTTAATGTATAGTATAATGACTTAGATTTGTTTCATACCTCGCCGTTTAGAACTACGTCCTTTGTTCTAAAAATTAATAAATTGGGAATTTATTTTTGGCTTTTTTTATTTTTGTAAAGTGATTTATATTTAAATTTGTAAATATATTATTTGTATATAACAAAGTGATTTCGTTCATGTAAAAGCTATACTTGCCTTAAAGGAAATCGAATCTAAGTCACACGCACTTTGGCAAACGCACTACCCACTGGACCGCGAGACGAATCGAGGCAAGGAGATCCATTAATATACTTGTATTATTAAAAAGGTTTCGATTATGTACATGTCATTAAAATTCCACATTCATATTGAAATGGGCCTTTAGGCTTGTTGCCTCCTAAATATTTGGGTGGCACTTTTTTAAAGGATTATAAATAGCTGTATGAGTGAATAACCCTTTGCTCCACGGTCACCTACATTGTTGGTGTGTGTGTCATTTAATAATCCCTAAGCCTCAATTAGTTTGGATTACAAATTGGTGTGACATGGGCCCGACTAATAGCGGTAAGCTAGATGCCCATTTGTACGTAGCGTCTATCAAAAAAATTATTCCCCAAACGAGCAATTTTCATGCTCCTCAACGAAAGGATTTGATTAGTTCTTCATCGAAATCTTTGTTACTTGTTTTGATCTTTTTGCTTTCTATATAGCGATACATCATTAAATTCAAATGATTTTATTTCGGTTTGATTATAGTTGATCAACTCAACAACTAGCAAAACTATAGGATTTGATTTTTAACAGGCTGAATAGGAAGTTAATGTCAGTTCTACATTACATATACAATTTCGATAAAATACAGTAAAATATAATAAAATATTTCAAATATCTCATTTAAACTGCGCCAACTCTTCACTGTTAAATTATGGAGCATATCAGTTTTGATATATATTACAATTGCTCAAAATTTTAAGTTTAAAGTTGTGTAAAAAATATAAGTATTTTAACATTAAATCGGGTTGAGGTCCCGTGGCTAGTGTCGCGGGCTCACAGATCACAGGTCCAAAGTGTGAACCCCGATCTATATCAACTTGGTTTCTATTTTTTAATAGTGAGTTATTTACAACTAGTTGAAAGTGGCCTCAAAAATTGAAATATTTGGCTGAATCATCAGTATGCAAATATTTTGTTTATATTTAAAAAGTGGTGTTGATAAATTTCGGTATTAAAAGTCATGTAATAAAATGTTAACATTAGGTTCTAAATTCCTTTAAACTAACTTTATTAGGCATAAATAAATAATAAATGTTGTAAATGAATCATAAATAATGGGTAAACACAGAAACGGAGAAGTGGAGAAGATGGAAGAGGCAAAGTGGAAAAGATGGAAGAGGCCTATATCCAGTAGAAAAGAGGACTAAAGAAGAATAAGAAAAACAAATAACACACTTTGAGAACCTTTTTAAGAATGGAATAATATTATGAAAGTCCATTTTTATTTTATTAATTAGTTCAACAAAATTAATCTTCGCAAATTTGACCACCCAAATACCGCACCCAAATACATTAGCTAAGTATCAGGCATGGAAGAGACATTCACATTCTATCACTTCTTCACAATATTTTGAATAATCCCACTTCGCCTGTTTATCTGAGAGAGCTCTTCCAACCTCTATCACAACATGGAATATATATCTCTTCGTTCTAGTAAAGAGAAACCCTTTTCCTATCTTCTCTCCTCTCTTCATAGTAAAGTGTAGATTTTTAGTTATTTTTTGTTTCAAATTTTGTAAAAAATTATAAGATTTTGTGTAATTACCTCGAATATGTCCATGTACGCATATACTTGTAATTTTCTCAAACTGAACGGTTTGAGCTGGTAGGAAAAAAATTGCCTTAAGACAATATGCCCGCCCTTACATATTAAATTAATTGAGTATTAAATTAAAATCAAAGGATCAAAGATACACAAACTGCATTAGTAAACCATGTTTATGTTGATTTTGCCAGGAATCGAATACGTAGGCTTACGCGTTAACCACTACACTACTCGAATTTCTTTTTAGAAGTTTACATGAGAGAAGTAGCCATCGAGTCAAAAACGCTTGTTCAGGTTGCTGGTTCTATTTCATTCATATTTTATTATTCAAGTGTATTTTGAATCCGCCCGAATACGAAACAAATATTTTTAGTAAAATAGTTATGAATTTCAAAAACATTATTTTTGATAAAAATAAAAAGACCATCCGTCAGTATGTTTATAAACAGCCTGTTAAGAGGTGAGGTACGTCACTCGGAGAATTATTTCATTAGCATGCCCAATTTGATGCGGTCTACTGCCTATGTTGATCCATCCACACTCGCCAGCGGAACGCACTATCCGCCGCGATAGCGTGACAAGCAATTATGCTACCTAAAAACGTGCGCCATAAAGAGTATTGTCCTGCACCCAGCGAGAACATATTCAAATATTTAACTTTTTGTAACAGGACAAGAATCGAGGATTTCAACAAAAAATATATGAATGTATGTAGCATAAGGAGTAAAAAAATGTAGTGGGTTAATTAAATACAGCATTTCGTCAAGCTTTTTTGGTCAATTTATTAAGGCAGAGTTACGCAATACGCACTCATACTATATTTATATTATTATACTTATAATATAATTAATTTGACTGCTTTATTACACTAAATGTAGTGTTTCTCTATCATATGTTACACGACGACAAGGTCATCAGTCTTACGCATCAGGTTTAAAATATTGCAGAGTAAAACCGCATTTTAATTCAACTTTTTTTATAAGGACTAAGATCTAACTCGGAATCGAGCCCGTAACCATAAGTATGATTGGCGAACACGGCAACCAGTACGGCGGATTTATCTCCTTTTTTTACATTTTTTTATTCTTTTTGAAAAACATTATAATCAATATTACATAGTTACGATAATGTGTCCTCACTGGGGTAACCCGTACCGAGTCAACCCAACCGTGTCGTCTGAAGCCAAAATCTGCTATTTATCAAATCTTCTTAAAACAACGTTTGTTTTTATGCCCCAATGTCCATAATATTTATTTTATAGACAAACAGTCGACAATGATGTAGTAACAATAAAAAAATACAGTTTTAAGACAGATCAGCAAAGTGTCTAAATAAGAATCATACATATTATTAAATTGTGTCACAACAAAAGGGTGTGTTTATGTGTATTTGTATGAGAGTAAGTGTAGATGTGTGTTTATGTGTATTAGTGTAGGAGTAAGTGTTCAGGAGTGTGTAAGTGTGAGCATCATTAAATAGTAAGTGGGATCGTATAGCAGCCAGAAATAAGGAGTCTTAATTTATTTTTAAATAAATTAAGGGGCATGTAAAATATATCTATAGATGAAAAAAAAGCATCATAGTTAGAGCAAGAACGATAGAGGAAAGAGTGTTGTGCATAGTTATTGCTACAGACTGGCAGATGGAACAAATACTTATTTCTTGTAACGCGAAAGGGGAAATTGAGATTAATTTTAGAGAGTAGGTCAAAAGAGTCTACTTTATTATTTAATAATTTATGTAAATAGCATAATTCAGATACAGTGCGTCTATTTTCAAGGGTAAAAATCCATTTTGTTTGGCAGATTGGCTGTAATTACTAAGCGTTTTATTGTTTTTATAATCAAGGTATTTTAAAATTTTTTGTTGAACACTATGTTTGTTATGTATTAATATGTAGATTTGTCAATTTGTCACACAACTTGGAATAGAAAAATATCCTATACAACGAATACCGATGAAATTATATGAAATGGATTTAAAATAATTAACTGTATTTTCAAAATAAATATGAATATTGTAGAGAAATGCTTACATACATAAATTTTAAAAATATGTTTTTCTTAAATACGTCACTAGAAAAACGCGACATTTTTGGCCTTGATTCTTGTGACGTCAAGATTCTTAAAAATATTCTAAACAAATTTAAATGGTTAGGAACAAATAAACTAGAATCGTGACGTATTAGGGGCGTAGCCAATATAATCGCCGTTTTTGCAGGAATTCAAAATAATAAATTTAAAAGTATTTTTTATGCCAATATAGGTAAGGTCTTTGGTTTTTATTTTACTGGACAGTATTTCATAGGCCTTTATTGCTTAAAAAATATTAATTTAAAAAAAAAGTGATATTTTCCTATTTTTTGGGATAGATCTTCTGGCTTTTCGTAGATCTCTTCGCCATTAACACGGTGTGGGATGAAAATTGATTGGCAAGGTTTGACTCGAAATCTCAAATGTTGATTGTGTTATTTAATATATTTTATACCATTATTTTACTGCCCTTTTTTGTTTTTGCTACATAGTTTAATGTTCTTTTTGTTCAGTTTCTTGTACTTATGTTTCTTCATATAACAGTTGTGGGTATCTGGCTACGGCCGTATATATAATATATAAAATAAAATAAAATATGTTAATCATTAATTATCAATATTTTTCAATGAATAAGTAATACAAATCAATAAAAAACTTAAACTAAACATATAGATTTTTGATACCAAAAATGTGTTTTTAAAAAATAACTTCTTTCGAAAATATTTTTTGAATCCCAATTATGATAACATAATACTATTTGCTGAGGAGAGTAATTTTTGAACAAGTTTTTTTTTCCTTATTTTACCTTTTTTCTAAAGACCCATAAAATTAATAATTTAATATACCAATTTATTTGTAGCTTCTTATTGCATAACGTTTGCAGGTGAGAAATATTTAGGACAATAAATAAAATGATATTATAAGAAACTCTATAAAAGGCAAATCAATCTTTATGGACGTACCTGTTTGCAGTATAATATAATAATTAAATGGCGAGGGCAATATTCGTTGAATGATTCTCGCGGACACAAAGGAATTTCGTCATTAATTAGAAGTATTTTTCTTGTTTCTAGCTTGTCCTTTTTTCATTTCTAAATTTTAGGGGCAATAACTTTAAAATTGTATTAGCACTGGACTTAAAACTCAATCATAAAATTCGATTCGTGTTATTTACTAACAATTATTGATGGAATTCCGTTGTAAAGATATAATAACTTATATATGAGTATAAGTTACAGATTAAAAACACTTTGTGCAATTCCACTTGTTTATTTGACCAATTAGCGTTTTCACGCTCTAATGGGCATCTATAGACTAATAAATATTATGCAGTGTTAGAATCATTTATATAATACTAGCGGACCCGACAGACGTTGTCCTGCCTGAACGTTGGCTTGCCTACTATTACTCTAAAAAAAACTGTTAATTGATAAGCAAGTACCTAGGTACTTTTTTATGATTAAAATTAAAAACTAAAAATTATTAATATTCAAATATTGAATTTAAGTAGGTACCAAGGTACTTGTTAACGGTCGAATTCCAAAACATAAAATAATTTATTTATAATTAAGAATGCTTTTTGCAAATGTCAAACTCGGCTCTTCTCACCAAAAGGGGTGCACTTTATTAATGAATGAAATTTTTTTAAATGTATTTAATGTCAGTTAATATTATTTTAGTATTACCAAAAATTCAGTAAAAAGAAATAAATGAGAAGAAATTACAAGGAATGTAAGGATTGGGGTCCATAAAAAGCGAATGTTGTTTGTAAACATTCAAAAACTAACTTTTACAAACACAAAAAACAACACCCTTCCATTTTTTTACATTCTCGTCGAATATAACCCTGGTAGGTAGATGAAAAAAATATTTATGCTTCTTACTTATTTTTTACAGATTCGCTTGACAATTTTTATATCTTCGAACACGCGCAGCGCAAAGATTTAAATTTCGCTGAAAACCCCTCGTAAATCAGTTAAACCGTTTAGAAGGAGTTCAGTCACATCACACGTATGGAAGAATTATTTATGTAAAGATTAAATTTTAAGTTAATTATATGTAGGTTTACTAAATGATCCTAGCACTATAATTTTCACTAGTCTGAAGATGCCCATTAGAGGTTGAAAGCGTTAATTGATCAAAGAAACAAGTGGAAGTGTACCAAGTATTTTCACATGTAACTTATGTTCATAAAAAGGTTTTTTTTTCCATAATTCAATCATTAAAAACATGAAAACTGGCGGTTTTCGTCAATTTTTCAGCAACGTAGTAAAGAATTTTACACAATCGAGACAGATCCAACCAGATTAAATACGACGAAATTATTGAGACTTATGTTTTGTGTTAGTTAATTGGACAATGATTGTCAAAAGTAGTGAGTCCAGTCTTGCATATTTAACCTAATCTTGCATAGAATACTACGACAACAAACTTGTCAAAAAGAATTGTAAGGGTAAATTGACTATCCATAAATTTGCATGCTTAGAAATTGATATTTATATTATTTTAGATATTCGTCGATACAATTTCAAATTCATACATTATCTTTAATTATTACTGAATTACACAGATCAGATAAAATTACGTTTGACATTAAAGTTTTTTTTTTTAAAGTTGCACCATTGTACTTTTAGAAAATTGTTAATTAAAATTTATGACAAAGGGATTTAATGTGATTTAAAGATATTATTTAATCATAGTAAAAAAATGCATAATTTTTTAAATATTAGTTTAATAAATAGTATTTCATTTTTTGTACAGAAATATGAACAATACGATTTTTTTATAGTATCTATGCCAATTCGTTAGTATAAAAGTATAAAACTCAAACAACCACGTCGTCTTAAAAAAATCTTGACAACAATAAAAAATGTTTGCCAACTTGAATCGTCGCCCATTGAAATCGTATTTATTTCACCAAAATAAAGATGTTACGCGGGTTTTACGAGTCATGCGCCCATAAAAGCCTTTAAATGTGTGAAAATTCGTTACTAAAACAGGATTCGGGCGGAACAATTAGCCGGGGGATTAAATCATCAGAACACTAGAGCCAGACAATGGTCATTATTGGGTGATGCGCGGAACGCTCGGGGCTCGATGCTGACTGTGCCCGTGCCTTGCCTTGAGCTGGCCACGTAAAGAATCACACGCGGAGTTGTATCGCGCCAAAATGCCCGCACAAAAACACACCGCACACGTCGACAAGGCGTAAAAAATCATAGTCACCAGCACACAGCATTCTACTTTAAAAAAATTAAAAATTGCCTGTCGATGAACCAAGTAAATAAACTTATTTTGTTTATGTCGATGAACCAAGTAAATAAACTTATTTTGTTTATGTCGATAGGCACACTAAAGTATTTTATTTAAAAACGTTTCATCATGCATACATAAGCAAAAGTTTATCAAAGATTTGAATAAACTGTACCTATATCTTTTTGTTACAAATTAACAATATAATAAAAACGTATTGTTGAAAACTGTCTGAACATTTTGTTGATTATTTCTGTTTATTAAGTCTTCTTTGTTTATTCTCAAATGTGTTTTTTTTTAAATATATTGTTAAGTGTCCACGGCACGGGTAACCCCAGTGAGGTCACATTATTTTTATTTTTAATCATAGTTTATAATGGAAAAAATGTAAGAATAAATAAATCTTTTTTTTTAAAAAATAACAATTTTTAACACAATAATCATTCATAATAATATCCAGTTATTTTCTAGTTCTACAACTTCTTTATCTTCTGTTATATTTGTATCTTGATTAAAATCGTTTAAAATATATTCATTTATCTAGAAAAAATAGACACACCTCTTTTCGTCTAAGAACAATAAGAGATTTGTCCATTTCCAATCGAAGGGAGTTTTATTGTAAGTAAAAATTGACAACATATATGAATAAACCCTTTTACAAGATGATATCAATATTTTGGTATTTCCAGGGCTGTCTGTGGACAAGGCAAGTTTTTTCTGATGTCAAAATGTTTTTTCTCTGAAGAGAAATTGAATGCAATAAATTTGTAATAAATTGCAATAAATTTCAAACTTATTACCTGTCTTTGGCTGGTTTAAGTTATCAATTTACACTGAAACAGTTACCATTCCGCATGTTTATGCTAAGATTTCCATGTTTTATTTTCAAAATGGTCTCTTTCTTTGTTGAAATAACAATTTTAGTACATAATTTCCAAAATATTATATTTTTTCCATCAGCTCAGCTGTACATCGAGTTTATCTGAAATAAACCCAGATTTTGCTAAAAAACTTCTTAGAAGCTACGAAGTTAAATCCAGAACTTGTCCACGGAGAGTGTCTGTTTAAAGTTTCCGGTCGTTAGCGTCGTTTGCGTCTTTGTGTTGGCAGGTCTCTCTCCTGGAGTTTACTGTGTCCAGTGTTGCGAGTGCCCATACATCGTTAACTATAAAACGTTGAAAATATTTAATGAGTAGCTAAAAAGTCTCAGGGAAGCAGGAAGCGTTTCCATTTTTTTATCAAAATGCTTTGTAGACATGAGGGATTAATAATATCACCATCATGCTCTTTTTGCACCTAATAGTGAATAGAGCACTGCATTGGTACATCAAACGCAGCTTACCTTCAAAAATGTTTGAGTATGTCAAATGCTTGCAGACTGGCTGGATTTTCTCCCTAGGGAGTTATTCTAATTTAAATTAATTTCAACAGAGAGGGAAAACATTTTTGAGAAGGGAATGTGGAAGTCTAGGCATTTTCAGAGCTTATGACCTGTCATTGGATAGTTTACTTCACAAAGGTCAACAGATGGAAGAGTTGAGGAAATGTGGATGTTCAAATATGGGCAGAATGGTGAATGTTACACAGTATGTAAAGTGGCCACTTAAACCAGCCAATGACATGTCATAAGCCAGCATGTGATGTTAACGACCTTATCTCCCTTAGTCCTAGATTTATCACATTTTTCATTTTTACACTTTTATTTTGTTAGTATAAGAAAAGTTTTTGGTTATATGTTGTTGTGATATATTTAGTAATGATGACGTTAAACTTGCTTTGTTTTCTTGTTGTTCTTAGTATACGCTTTTAAAAAAAAAAATATTGTTTAAGTCCCGAATTGAGTCGTATTAACTCCCGGGGTTGTAAGTCATATGTATTATAGTTTGTATTATGTGATTTTTAAATAAAACATACTTCATGTTAAGCATGTCGGGAATCGAGCCCGAGATATCTTGCATGGTAGCCAAACGCGCTGAACATTTAATCGTGAGGCGGAATATATTATACAGAACTTCAAGAAAATTTAAGTTAGTAAGTATAGTAAATTTATGTAAAATTGCAAATTTACCAAGTAAATAAATTAATACAAATAAAATGGCTTTCACCGAATAGTTTATGGTGAACGCAGATATAAATTCGCAAGTTGGTTGTCAGGAGAGGCCAGGACAATGGCGGAATCATCATTTGCAATAATGCATGTCTAATTTCTTGTCTAAGGTGCTGGCGATGGCGGACCTCCCGAGGACGCGGAGAACACACGGGGGCGGCGGCTGGGGAGCGAGGAAAGGGAGGAAGGACTTATAACAATGGAACAACAAAACGGACGCGAAACCTAAATTTTAATAACTATCCCATGTTGGATATTTTACACCAACTAATCTCCTTCGGACCTAGAACTTCATCAATAAAATGTGTACATAATTACATCACTAGAAATAAAGATAGAATAACACGTTTAATATTACATCACAAAAATA
Source organism: Micrasema longulum (assembly GCF_059751315.1). Taxonomy (NCBI): domain Eukaryota; kingdom Metazoa; phylum Arthropoda; class Insecta; order Trichoptera; family Brachycentridae; genus Micrasema; species Micrasema longulum. The sequence continues at coordinate 107,801 of NW_028278904.1, read as the reverse complement.
CAAAATGAAGAATTTAAAATGTAGGATAAGATGCCTGAAAATATAATAATCAAATGATTTTGAATGAATTAAAAAAATTTAAAAATAAAGATGCGTTATATAATATCTACATAAATATGTAGGTCATTGTAAGTACAGACAGAGCAGAGGTCGTAAAACTGCGGCTTGCGAGCCACATGCGGCTCTTTAGCCACTTGACCGCGGCTCACACAGCGCAAGTTTTACCTTCAGTCCATTCCATTTAGTTTATCCACTGGTTCTAAAGAAGAACTTTAAGGATTATCGCCACAGAAAGTTCCAACACGAGGCGAGGATATTGCAAATGCTGTCATTAAATGCATGGAAAAACAGCATATTACACTCTATAAAATTGTTTCAATAATGCAGATGGGGCAAAACGTTTCAAAAACAAAATATTTCCAGAAGAAATGTTTTAATGATCAATACTGTCATTACAATTTTTGCTAAAGCTTTTTATCATTGCCAATTTAAAGAATTTCTAGTTAAAATGGAGAGCAATAACGCATATTTTCTGCTGCTTATGCACGTAATTTATTATTAAGGCACGTTGCCATTTGCTATTACAGAAGAAACGATTCAAAACATTTGGGAATTTGGCTCTCAAAGGAAATCTTAATTGTTTAACTGCTGATCTTTGACTATTTTGTTGTTTGAATAATATTTTTTAAAGCTTTTTTTAAAGTCAATGCTTTAAACAAAAATAATATTTACTTTTATTTATTTTATAGATAGGGATCAGTGCATTTTGCAAATCTGAGACCTGCAACCATTTTGGACAAAATCGAGAAAGGTATAGGTACTGCGTTGGTTTGGACGTGCAATGTCAGCGGAAGAACTTTTTTTATATTGGGTGTTAATTTAAGTTGTGGCCGTTTTGTTTCCAAATGACAAAAACAAGAGAATACAACAACAACAAAAAATACAACAAATTAGTCAATTATGTATTCTTCTTCATTATTTTACTACGAATTAGTCAATAATTCATAGCATCTTCACCGTAGGTACGCTGCGCAAATATCTCAAGCAGATAGAGGGGTCGAAAATGCTCACTTTCGTCTGCTTGATATTCCATTTAGAAGGCTTGTAATCAGATCAAAAATGTATTTAACGTAAAAACAAACACAACAATTTGTAGAATATACATTTTCCTTTCAAATGACGTAACTTTTATTATTTTGTTTTACTTTTGGTGCTCATTTTTTGATTCGCCTAATATTAAATATTATTACCTAATATTACCTATTTTATTGTTTTGCAGCTTTTTTAGTATTCTTCTATAGTCCGATTTGAAATATTTCTAAATGCGGATATTTTTGAGATTATTTTCAGTCAAGTCCGTATCCCTATGCCGCAGTTCTGACATGAATAATTGTATAGGAATAGGTGACTGACAGAGGCTTGAGGGCTATTTGGTTTAACTAGCAAATTTATTTAAAATCCTAATGTAAAAAAGTCTAATGTAGTACCTACATACTTTTGTCAAAAGATATTGACTTAAATTAAATGACGCGTGTAGTTCAAAATTGAATCAATCATAACAACTTAATTAAATTGAAATAAATCGCGCAGTGAAAAAAAACACACCAATCCCGACGCACGCTTTCAATCTTATTTGTAAATAACTAATAACTCGTGACGTTTACAGCTTGTACTCAGCGGTATGTGGCGTGTTTTATGTTTTGGCATTTAGGAACACTAAAATAGTAGTAAAACGCTAAGGTCTGGTGAGGTGGGAACGGTATACTATCAACTATGGGATTTTATGAGCTTTTAATGCGATTTTTATATTAAAATCACTTCACTGTTTTCGTGAGCTTTTTCGAGCACGTTGCCTGGACTTTTGTTTGTAAATATCTCTCAGGATGTTGTGTTTAAAGAGTCGACTTAGTTTTAGAGAATCGTGACGTCAGATTATCTGCCTATATTTTACGATTATTTATCTATCTCTCATATTATATCGTTTTTCAACATCAAAAACAAGATTTAAAGATAATTGGGATAAAAAAAAACATAATATATAGGTACTTGTAAAAATAACGATAAAATAAAAAATTAAAATAATTTCAAATCAAAAACTTTATTGAATCATTATTAATTTCAGATCATAGAGATAAAAAATTGTTTGCTTTTTAATTTGCTAAAATGATCATTCGATCTTACCATGACTATAATAATTCTCAATCATAAAAAAATCATATGAAATCATTAATACTGTTTAAAAATGTATTCATTTGTGACTTAAAAGTACCCAAATGGAACTATTTGGAACATAATAAATTAACCCATAATAAATTAAAACAGTGCTACTGAAAGTGAACTTATATTTTTTGTTAAATATGGAACATATTGAATACCTTCCTTCTAATAACATACATGATAAATCAATCCTTATACCACTCTCATTCACGCATTTATCTGATATTCACGTACAAAAGTAAATAAGTAAATTAAGCAGTACCAGCTTTCATAAAACGAAACAATTCGGACGAAAATGAAGTCATTGGGACGACACGCACCATCTTCCAGGAATCAGTGAGCAGCCTGTTAGCCACATGTCGGCAGTAACCATGATACCTACCATCTGCAAAAGCTACACTTCGGATATCTTTCTTTATTTTGCTAAGCATACGGTTAAAACGGTGCTTTATTTATTTATATTTTTATCGTTTAATTTTTAGCATGAACACTTGATAACTTATCTACTCTGCTCAATATTATTTTTTTGTAAATTTCTTGGTGTAATTTTAAGTTTCTTAAATTCCACTTGTCGAGGCGCTTTGTAGCTGCAAGACGATTGGTAATCTTGCTTTAATATTTAATGTTATCAACCATTAAATACTTCGATTTTGTAAATTTTGTCTAGAATTTCAACAGTCGATGCACTCAGTAGTTGCAAGACTTGATGTAATCTAACTTCCATTTTAAAAAATGAGTTTTTTTTTCTTTTTCAATATTTAAATATTATTTATACACTTAACATCTTTGTCAAATGGGAGCTAAATTATTTACCGTCCATGCGCTCTGTACTTGCAAAACGTGCTGTAATCTAGCTCCTATCTGCTTTAGTTGAAATAGATCATAATTAAAAACGAGGAACTAGAATCCCAACCGTCTATGCGCTCTGTAGCTGCAATACGTGGTGGGATATTTATTTATTGTACAGCGCCCTTGAGGTGATTTTTACAAAAACGGCGCTACATAATTTATCCAACTACAGAAATCCTCCTTAACATTTAAAGTACATTTAGAAAAGCAATGTTTCATGTCTTTTTCGAATATTGGAGTGTCAAAATGGAATTTTTCACATTTTCATGAATGAAAAGCCGGAATAATCGGAGTGCGTGCATGATAAGATGCATGAACTGTAATTGTGTACTACACAAATATTTTTTTTTTAATATGTTTTTTACTATGTATTCTGTTTTTACTACGCATTTTACTAAGTTTTTAAATATTTTTTTACTGTTTTTTTTACCATGTTTTCCTTACATTTTTTACTATGTTTTTTACTTTGTTCACTACCTTTATAATTGTTTCTATATATAATTTACTGTTTTTCATATATTTTTTACTGTCTTAGAATGGGGTAACCCAAGTTAGATAGTCAAAGCCACTTTGTATAAATATTAGTTTGGTGGTTGTAATATAATATGATAATGAATGCGGAGGAAGGTTTGTGTGCAAAAAAAGTGTGATATGGTGTTCTATCCTCTCTGCCTTCATCTACGGGGAGACAGCGTGATGGTTTGTTTGTTTGTGTTTATGTACTATAAGCGATACGTTTTTGAGGCTTTGTAAAACACGCGCGTACACAAAAGTTATTCACCAACATTCTATTCTTTCACGTTCCTGGAAAGGCGGTTCATATGCCGTTTGAAACAAATCAATACGATGCTCATCGTGCATGAAGCGAGCCAAGTATTCTGTTGAAGAGGCAATGAATGTTGGAGCATGAACGGACTATAAAACACCCTCATCTCTTCATTCTTCATTCTTCACTCTTCATCTCTCAATCATTCATCCTGTCCTGGCGCTCGTAAAAGTCGCGAAACGGCAAATTGTATTGTGGGTCACAAATCAACATTTCTACGTGCATTCGGCCCAGAACAAAAGTACTTGACCTTTTACGAATAACGACATTTTATTTAGCGAAATGCACTTTATAATTAACTGATTGCTCTTATGTATATGTCTAGATAGATACTTCATTATAATATATGTCAATATCTTCAGCATACCTACTAAACACGTGATATGTTTGATTGTCCAACTAATCACGTGATATGTTGGGCTACCGGGAACTTACCGATGTAAAGGTGCCTACTGCCTGTATTGTCAGCTTGTTACTTGAACTAATGTCTGAACAGTAGTAAAATAATGAGCTGTTTCAATAATATTATTTAGTTTTTTTTTTCTCCTTTTTTCTTTTTTTTTCTTACAATTATTTATGTATATATATATATCTGTGTGGATTTAAATATGAATATGTATTATTGTATGTATATTTTTTGGCACCATAAGTATATATTAAATCATATTAATGAATGCCTCGACACGGGTTGTGCCCAGTGAGGTATTTACAGATAAAGAAAAAAGTTTTATGTAAAACGTGAATTTTTTTTTTTATTAGTTATAAAATATGTTTTATTATAATATAAAAAAAATAACTCGTTGAATTATGCATAATATTCTTTATGTTTATGAGCTAGAACAAGGTCATGAACGCTGATCACATCTCGATCCAAAAATATCTTTATTTTATAACTAATTTAATTTCTCATTATCGACAAAAGTTTTCTATACCATAAAACACATTTTCTCCGCCAAATTAAGCAACAATCATAAAAAAACAACAATACTGCCCAACTTATACAGAATAAAATAAAGTAACTATAAATATGTTCATTTTACATTTATTGATACCAAACAAATGTCAGCCTCGTGGTTTAATGGTTAGCGCGTTCGCCTACCATCCAAGAGGTCTCGGGTTTGATTCCCGATATGGTTGAAATAAAATATTTATTCGAAAGGGTGTTTTCACACCAGAATTTTTCATAGTCCCTAGACTGGTACCTGAAGCGTAAGACTGATCATCTTACATTCATGTTACTAAAAAATATCAAGATACGCTTCGATTAGTGTACCAATTCAGTGTCCTATGCACCATTAGGTGCGAAAAGAGAATAATGATGATGATGCAACAAAAAAAATCAGGGAATTTTTTTTTTCGGTTAGCTATAACTTTACGAGATATAATGCAATTTTTTGTATTCGGACAAAATTACATTTTCAAGATAGTCTAGATCTCTCATACTAAGCAGGCGCAAAATCACTACGGTATATTTTATTTTTATATGTCTATCTAAATTTATTGCAAAATTATAAATATGGTTCAACAATGTTTAAGTATGTCCAAATACTTGCAGACAGGCTGGATTTCCTCCCTAGGGAGTTATTAATATTTACATTTATTTCAACAGATAGGGAAAACATTTTTGAGAAGGGAATATGGAAGTCTAGACGTGATAAAGGTTTCAGCTCTTTTACTTCACAAAAGTCAACAGATGGAAGAGTTGAGGAAATGTGGATGTTGAAACATGGGCAGAATGGTGAATGTTACACAGTGTGTAAAGTGGCAACTTACACCAGCCAATGACAGGTCATAAACTCTGTAAGTGCCTAGACTTCCGTATTCCCTTATCAAAAATGTTTTCCCTCTCTGTTGAAATATATTAAAAAATAACTATGGTTGAATAAGATTTTTTTTATTTTTTTATTATACAGGTTGTTCATTTAACTCTGTCACATCCGAAACCACGATGATCAGTGTGAGCAAGAAGACATATTGGCACATTAAAATATTTTTTAGAACGAATAAAATTTAAAAAAACTAAATATCAAAAAAAGCAAATGGTTTCTAACTTCTGCAGGATAGAAACAAGGATGGGGAGGGAGGAGTCTGATACTGCGCCGCGCTCCCCTCACTTCTCCCCCGCAGAAGTAAGCAACCATTTGATTTTTAAATATTTATTTATTTAAAAATTAATTCTTTGTTCTAAATATATTTTTTAATATGTTAATATGTCTTCATGCTCATACTGATCATTGTGGTTTCAGATGTGACAGGGTTTAAAGAACACCCTGTATAGAGATGAAAAAACATAATGATCTTTCTTAATGTGACGTTGGTATATAATTAATATTTGACGGGAAAAAGGGGAGTAACGTCACAATTACGAGGGTGACCGTGTTGGGATTGCATACTGAATAATGGTCACCCTAGTAAAGCTGCCACCCATAGAGATAATACAAACTGTCCTTCTCATTATGGCCACTTGAAAACGGCTTTACATACATAATCCCCATTAATGCTCTCCTTACCTATCGTCAAACCGCCTGCACCTGCTCCCTTTCTACGAGACTTTCTATGGGATATGATACGTGCATAATATTCAATGTTATGTACAAACATATGTATATAAGTATATTTGGTTATCCATAAATATTAACCCTTTTAAAATGACTTATTATGCCTTTTGTAACTTGAATGTTTTAATTGTAAGTAAGTAAAATGGTCACATGAAGAAATGTCGTATGAAGCTATCTTCATATGAACATATAGATATCTTATATTTCTGTACTATCTGTGTGTACCTTGGTATTTTTTTAAAATTATTTTTTAATTTATTTTATTCAGAAAACATACAGTCATACATAATAGGTATTAAAAACAACAATTTTTTTAATATAAAAAGACCAATAAGGTTTTCATAAATTATGCAAAAAATATAAAAATTAAATGTGACAAAAAAAAAGAATTTCATTTGAGAAAATATTAATTGTAGACATTTGTGTTTTTCATAGAGGTAATAAATAAAAATACCGAATGTACACTCCGAGCCATCCACGCACACACACGAACGCACATATAAAACATACACAAACATATACATTACGTGTGGCACATATACATAGCATAAACCACTTCAGCAACTATCCCAAATAATGTTCTAATGTATGTTCTCCTTATTTGTCATATCGACGTCATATGCTCGAGTCCAAGCAAAGAATAACCCCAAAAATTTAGTCCGCGTTCCTTACTTCATAAACATTAAAAATAGTTCTCATTTATATTTCATTTGGGCTTCTGTGATAAAAAGTGCCACTTCAAAGCGATTATAAACTCCAATAAATCCCAATTCAAGGAAAAAATGCTCGCTTAAACATGTTTTTTATATGATTTTTGACAATTACAATGACAGTATGCTTAGCGATTGTCTGTATTTATCTACTGAGCGATAACAAGGCCGGTTCCTTTAACGTATCGATACACACGCTCAGAAAGATAGTAAAACAGATGGAAAAAAATATAATAATTAATTACTTTTTTATAGTGGCAACATTTTCGACGCCTAGATACTATTTAATGTTAATAGGGGAGAATCAAGCGACATTATTTTTTGCATCTAATCGTTCGTTTACCAAACTGACAGTTATGTCGGAATTTTATTCTACTTTAATTTTTTTTTTATTTCTCTTTCATATTTTTAATAGGCTATTAAGAAAAAAGTGCCAACCTCAGAACGATCAAAAATTTTATTAAATCGTAATTAAATGAAAAATTGCTATGTGGAACAAAATTTTTGACACTTGTAATGCATAGATAAACGTATCGAGGTATTCTAGACCCGTCGCGACGCGTCGGTACAAACCGGTGTACTTACATCAAAACTTGACGGTGGAGGGATCGGTTGTGTATCTTTGTAATCGCTCGAGAGAATTTATCTTCAACTATACCGTCGTGGTGAAGGTATGACCAGCATAATCGAGGCCCAGGGAAGATAGTATTATATTTCTTCTTGACTGTTTTATATTTACACTGTATATTTACAACAAAGTCTAGATTTAGTATGATATGCAGGCGCCTAAGGGTTGTGGTTCCGTGGCTAGAGTCGTGGACTTACGGATCAAAAGTCGGATCAAGATCCTGGGTTCGAACCACCCTTTACCACATCTTAATTACCATTTTCTGTTAGTTATTTATTTACAATTCGTTTAAAATGGCGCCCAAAATTGAAATGTTTGGGTAAATCATAAGAACGCAAATTTAATTATGTATCCTTGAAATAAACAGTCCTAATATAATTAACAGAAACTCATTTAATTGATAATTTAGTTTGTTATTTAGCGATTAATTTTTTTTTTTTTTTTTTAATCATTTTTTCATCAAATTTTGTTATACTACTATGTTACTGTATATTTACTATGAAACTGTATATTTTTTATATTTAATTCATTGTTTTTTTTTTTATCATGGAAAATAAAAAAACAAAGTTATTAAATGTATAAATTGACATAGTACTACGTACTATAAGTTGTTAGCTTTTATATTAAATCTAATTCAAACTTCAAGTGTAAATGTAGTCTATTTTTAACCGCCCCTGCTCTCTATAGCTGCAAGACATTATATATTATTTATGTAAACGATTATTTATGAATTAAAAACACTTCTTACTCATTTTTTGTTTCAGTGTAGCTTCAAGACATGTTGTAATCTAGCTCTTATCCGCAATAGCGGAACACTTTATAGACACAGGACATTTTTTCGCCTTTGAACCAAAAATTCTACATAAACCTAGTAATTATAGTGCACGCATAATAAAAGAGGCAATTGAAATACACAGACATCCAAATAATATAAACAAAGACGACGGGCTTAAATTAAATTCAACATGGTTCCCAGCACTACATATGACAAAAACGAATAGAAATGTGCCTACTGCCGGCTGCGACACAGTACAAATTACTAGTACATAAACATAATTATTCTTTCCTACAAAACAAGAAATGTGCCTACTGCTGACTGTGACACGGTACAAATTACTAGTACTTAAACACATACATTTCTCTATAAAACACACAGTTTTTCCCTGAAGATGGCTCCTGCAATGGTAGCCGAAACGTCGGATCAAATCCAACATACACGGTATCACCCAAAAAAGATACATAATATTGATAACAGTGACCGTGAAAACCTTCGCACCTATTTTTAGCTCTTATGTGTTTATTAAAACTTAACCTCATTGAAAATGGGGTGCTATAATCCTGATGCTTATTGTACAACGCTCTTGAGGTGGTTCTCACGTTAATGGCGCAATATAAGTTATCCTAAATAAATAAATGAAAGCCTCTTGTATAATCTTGTATTTTTATTATTTTATACTTTTACAAAATCTTTCGTTTGCCAGAAATAAATAAAAAATATTTGTATTTCTTGAATATGCTGCCAAGTATGAACATCTTTCAACCAACCAAAGAGTTAAGTGTATACGTACTTTAAAATCCATCCGCTTTAACTAAAAATCTATTAAACCATAATAGAACAAACATATTCTTCATTACACCTTAGTTGTTGTAAGCCGTATAAAAAAAGTATCCCATAACTAAAATCTGGAATTAATAACCCATAAGTACAGCGTTTAGCAGCCGGAGTGTTGAATGGGGATTAAGAAATAAAGATCCTTCGTCTTTTGTACTCAAACAAACAACAAAAAGCAACAACAAAGGCATTACAAATAATATCATGCCAGCCATTTCAGTTTTGTAACTACATGCTTAAATAATAGAAAAACCAAAGATGTATTCATTTATTTTTATACATCCAATCCTCTGGGCTTAAGCTTTCTGCTTATGGTATTATTTCGAAAGAAGATTTCGTTATAATTTTCGTAGAATAGAAATGTGGGTGGTTAAGGTATTGTAAAAATTGTATTTAAAAGATAACACTATGGTAATACAAAAACTGTTTGGAGTCATTACAAAAGCTGATCTCAAGTACGCACTTTGAATTATTTACTGATTAATGTGTTAAAATGAAAAAATCTGTTGATTTCATAAGTGCATTTTAATAAATTATTTATCAACTCAATCTTCTTCTTGTGCCTTGCCGGGTCTCCCCGACGCGACGTTGGCGATCACCACAGCGAAAGCATATATATCTGTCTCGCGGTACTTTTATATTTCGCAGTCAGGACGACTGCTTACTGATGTACTCGCCGTAGTGATTCCTGGGAAAAGATGACGAGAGTGGTTTCCCGTTGCCATCTCTGGTGGATTTTTCTGTCGCTGGTTCTTAGCTGGTTGGTTTTGGTTTTGAGGCGCCAGAAACATATTTTTCATTACACCTTTCATCCTCTCGTTTTCTGCTGTGATCACACCGTTACGAGTGTGATCCCATTGCCCAGGATTCGCGACGTGGACGTTGGACTAGTCAGTAGTGTTGCCGGTGGAATGCAAGTGGGCGTTCGCAGCATAGAATCACACCCTTTTAACTTAATAGTGACCCCGTAATGATTAAGATGTTCGCCTCACACACAGAAGGAGGTTCTAAATCGATTTTGGTTCTACAAGTGTTTATAAAGACACTTTAAGTAAACTTTCATTAAAACAAAACATTACTCAAACTAAAGCACCAAATCTAAAACTGAAGGGAAAATCAATATTTCGCAGGGGAAAACTTTTCCCAAAGGCATTAAATTTTTACAGGCCCTTTTGTATACAGTATGCTCCCACGATAAATATTATGTTTATCTGAAAACAAATTTAAAATCCATACAAAAGAGTGGCTTTTAAAAATGGGAAGGAGCCAGTTAGAGGAGCAATTGAGAGTTTGTGTGAGATTCAACATTCGGTTGAGCCGATAATTTGTTTCAATGTATTTTAGCCAGAAGAATCGTATGTAAGTAGATACTGGCTAATTTTGATTTGTGAGGTTGCCGCGCCTGACGGGGCATTTGTTGGTTGGTAACACTGCTCGTCCTCCGCGCCACTCTTCGCTTTTTTCAACGAGTTATGTGCACACGCTTTTCTAATTGTTGAAAGTATTTCGCCCTTTTCGCCGTAAAAGTCAATATAACGCCGCGAACATTTTTATCATCTATCGCCATCAATCATCATCCGCCGCGCCGCCTCCAGACTCCATACAATTGTGTGCATGCAGTTTTCTCGATCACCAGTTTCCCCGTTAGTGCTATTAGTTATAATTTCTAGAACAATTCGACCAGTTGACATTTCAATTGAATACCTAATATCGACCGAATTCGTAGTGGTATTTTTTATTTATTTTTTTATGAATTATATATTAAAGTAATGGATAATGTATCTTTATAATATTATATATCATGAAGTTACATCGTTTGAGTTGATTTCATAGATGAAAGTTGTTGTAGCCCACAGAACCACAAAAAAATATCAATTTATAGTATATATTACTTACATTATATTACGTACCTTCTATGTAGGTACAAATATATGATATTTTTTTATAGCTTACCTGTAAATAAAATCACCATTTGCACTGGTATACACTATATACACATATTTTAGAGTGTATTTTATTAATAAATCATCAATATCCTAGATTTATTTATAAAAGTGGAATGTAAAACAACATAAATCAGCTGAGCTGACACATGTCTTTTTTAGGTATTTATTAATAAATCAACTTGTTTTTTCTTTCATTAATAAGATTATTTAAATTATAATTAACCTTGAAAAGAAATATCACTTATTTGAATCATGTCAGAAATCAAATATAACAATAGCGCGGCTTACTTTTTTACTTATTTAGAAAACGTATTAAACGTAATTTTATATAACATTCCCAAAGAGTTAAAGGAGTTATTATAATTTAAATGTATATAACTGGTATATCCACAAATCTACGATTTTAGCAGACACCTCATTTTCATATAAAAGGAATAGCATTATATGCCTCATATGTAGTACAATAAAATCCGAAAATTGTTTAAAGATACCATCTATTCCCTTCATTTTGTTTTTTTTTTGCCATTGGCACAAAGGGGTGATATTTTGGCGGCATATTTGAAAACAGCCCATTCCTTTCACATCTTTCTTCGTGTGCAGTCAAGGTGATACAATTGCCGAAAATTCTCTGGCACAGTGGCCCGAAAATACGCGAAGTGGGTGTTACAAATAGTACAATGCCCCTTTGTTGTAGAAAAAAGAGAGGTATGTGATACGTTTTGTTACAACGATACTCAAAACATTTCAAATATACCAGCTCTCCAACACAAACAAGAAATATTCAGTGAAGTAAGGTAAAAAGAAACTTGAATATTCCCTTATGTATTTTATTTTATTTTTTCAAGAATTAACGGTACAAGTACCTTTTACATTACATTCATACATATGTATTTACAGTGGAGTATATACAGTACCAACTTTTTCAATGCTTACTTAGAAAGAACATAATTAAAATATTGATTCCACACTAAAATGTTTTACAAGTAATTGTTTATAAGCTGGAAATTTCAATAAAAATATGTCACCTAAATCCGAATGTTTATTACCCAGCGCATGTAGACGATTCAGTACTGAATTGCTAGAATATATTGAGATATGAATGTTGCAGTGATAAAGTTGAACTAGTCTAGTCACTCTAACTGGCACTTTAAAACCAATGAGGGCCAAAATTTCAGGGCTGTCAAATACTGAACTAACGATTTTAAATAGAACTAATAAATCATTAATAGTTCTCCTGTCCCTTAATTTTATCAAATTTAATATATTTAATAAATAATCATAGTTACGAAATTCATTACGTATTCCTAATTTAAAATTAACATATCTCAAAAACTTATTCTGAACTCTTTCTATGGTAATTTGGTGAGAGGCATAATAAGGGCTCCATATTGTAGAATTATACTCCAAGATGCTTCTCACCAAGGAGGTGTTTTTTAAGTGTTTATATTTTTAAAGTCCTTAGTGATACGCAAAATAAACCCAAGCGTCTTCAAAGATCTACTACTAATATCATTAATGTGACTGATAAAAGACAATTTCTGATCAAAAATCACACCCAAATCCCACATCTCAGTAACTGAATCCAATGCAGTGTTACCGATTGAGTAGTAAAATAAAATAGGATTTTTTATCCTGAAAAATCTCATGAAATGGCATTTTTTATATGCAATTGAAGGTTGTTAATAGAACACCATACAGATAACTTATCTAAATTATTTTGCAATATAGTACAATCATCAACATTGATTATAAAAATGATTCTAAAAATACAGAATTCCTAGCTCGGCTGGACCAGAAACGTAAATTAAATATAGGGGGCGCTGGTTGCGAGATCAGAAATGTCAAATTAAGTCATAACTGAGATTAAGATTATGTATGTTTTTATTTTGCTCCAAAAAACTTATTATTTATAAAGTATTATTTTACATTATGTATTTTTCTTTTTCATTATTACCTAGTTAAATAATTAGCCACTTTATGTTAATGTTAAATTATTCTCAACTTTACTTTGATATGTTTATTAACAGATTACAACAGAGATGAAGAACTTTTTAGAGAAGGCAAAATAGAAGTCCAGGCATCTACAGGGCTTATGACCTGTCATTGGCTGGTTTAAGTGGCCACTTTACACACTGTGTAACATTCACCATTCTGCCCATATTTGAACATATATATTATTTCAATCTTTCATATAAGAGCTGAAGGGCCACTTAAATCAGCCAATGACAGGTCATAAGCCCCGTAGATGCCTTCTATATTGCCTTCTCTAAAAAGTTCTTCATCTCTGTTGTAATCTGTTAATATAAACCGATCCCCAGGGAGTTGAATCTAGTCCTTGTCTATAAAAATTTGGACAAACTCAAAATATTGTTGATGATATATTTACATATATTTAGAACATAAGATTTTCTCACGTTAATTTTATTTTATTTTATTTTATTTATCATCTTAAATATGTTATGTTTCTCTTTTACTTTTTTGTTGTTTTTTTTTTATATTTTACTTTCACTAAGTTGTTTTGTTTTAATTATTCAACTTTGTTTTATATTTATATTAATACAATTGAATAATGAATTTTTCACTGCTGTGATTAATTATGTGTTTTATTTTATTGTAAAAGGTGCTTTGAACCGTTGATATATAAATATATAAATAATAACAGTAAATATTCTCGACAAAATCAAGAAAGTAGTGTCGTTGTTTAAGATTAATAAATTAAAACCTTAATCTTAATGACTCCCGAGGGGGTAAAATCCAGTATTTTGTCTACAAACATTTGGACGAACTCAAATATTGTAATGAAACCAACTGATCCAAGAAGAAGTTTAAAAATTGGAAAATTGTATTCAGGCGTTGCCTAGTATGTGAAATAATTCAGTCAGATGAATCTCTTCACAACAATAAAGGTTTCAGCTCTTCGACTTGTTGTGAATGTTACACAGTGTGTAAAGTGGCCACTTAAACCAGCCAATGACAGACTTCCATATTCCCTTATTTAAGGTATTCTCCATCCCTGTTGCAATTTGTTGATCTTAATGACTCCCGAGGGAGTGAAATCCAGTCTTTTGTCTACAAACATTTGGACAAACTCAAATATTGTAATATTTTAATATGTTTTCCATTATTTACATGAATGGAATTTATTGCAACAGGGATGGAGACCATTTTCGAGAAGGGAATATGGAAGTCTAGGTATTTACAGAACTGACAACCTTTCAGCTTGGTTTTAGTGCATGTAACTCCCCGTGTAACATTCATCATTCACAGACATGTTTGGACAAACATATATCTTCAATTCTTCAGATAACTTAAATTTCACACTCAAAATATGCTTTTAAAACCCATACTAGTCTGGCGATGTCTCGAAAGTGACGAAACCGGTTATTATCTAACAATTATGGAGATTAAAATGTCATCCGGTGATCAAAAAATTGATTTTTAAAAATTACAGTGAATTTCCAACAAGAAATTTCACTTAATAATTTAAATGTTTTGATGTAAAACTCTTCTTGGTTAAATGTTTATTGGAGTATATTTACAAAACGATTTAAATATTTTTATGACTGAAAACAAATTCGATGACCACAATGATTAAACCCAATTCTTTCCAAATTAATTATTTTATGGAATTTTCAAATTCTCTAAGTTTTAACAACTTTGCCTAGAATCAAGATTAAATTCATGTCTGAATGGCTGGAATGTAAATCATTCAGTTTTATTTCACACAGTGAAGGAGGGAAAACAGTCGTTAGTTTCCGTGATTTCTGTTCAGCGTGTAAAATAGAAGCAGTGGCCTTATTCTGTATCTAATTCGTTTCATAAATTCATTCGTATCGAATGAGAGGGAACGAGAGCGAAATACGATTTTTATTCCGTTTTAGTGAGATGAATATAGGAACGAACAAACTCGCGAAACGAAATTAGAATTAGCCTGCTGAACAAGAACGAGCGTTTTTGACTTTTGGCTACTCTCAGGTAAAAATTCTGAAAGAGGAAATTGAGAGGAGATAAGTCCGCCTCGTAGTGTAGTGGTTGGCGCGTTCGCCTACGTGAAATATTGGTATTAAAGGTATTTTTTTTCTGTTTTTATTTAATCAGTTGTTTGTTAATTTTGTACATATTTTTTACTAAATTAAATAAAACTTAGGGGTGGAGGCGACGTGTTGGCCTCTGTCCATTCATTCTCTTTCCCCCTCAATTATCTGCATGGAATTTGTACTCCTTGTGAATATTTTTGCTAACTTCCCTAAATGAGCAGCTGAGAGAGAGTCCCCCAGGACTCTACAACAGCTGCGGCTCAACGTAATGCAATATTTCGTTGTTTCTGAACTAGCCCTGGTTACGCCACATTAACTCTATGTGTACACATCCATATACATAACACATTTACTAGGATGAGGCGTTAAAATTTATTTGCTACCTACGGGACCCTGGTCAAGATGTTGCAATTGCCTACCGTGGATACCAATTATTGTCTCGGCCCCATGTTAATAACTGAGCTAATTGTGAGTGATATTTGCGATCAATCACTATTTTCTATACTGTGTCGTGTAATCGTCAAGTCCCCCTCCTTCCTGACCATAAGATCCTGACTGCCGCGAGAGAAATTCAAACAGTTAAAGTACCAGAACCCAGAATAAGGTAGGTAATTGCATTTATTGTACTTGAGGTTCAGTGGCAAAGCAAATAAAGGGTAATACATTCCGCGAACCAGCATTTCGAGCGTTCATCTGCTAACAAGCAAATGGTGCCATCAAGCCCCTTGGGCGTAAGTCTAATCGCCTCTCATTTAGGTAACAGATGATTGAGATACAGTGCATTTGACTGCTCATGTAAAAAAATATTAAAATAAATTGATTTTTCCGTTTTCGGTGAAATGGGCAAAATGTTGCATCAAAAACGATAGGTAAGATAAAACAACCCATCTCTCAACTTTGACACAAACGGAAAAACGTTTAAAAAAATAAGTTAACTTTCGTAGTACAACTGACCCTAAGATGCTTACCTTATGTATGGAGGTTCGAAGTTCTATTTCTGAGTGACATCACAATGTGGTTAATTTCACTTGTTGAAGAAATGCAGTGCCAAACGACATAGGGTTTGATGCTAGCCACATTTGCTTAATATCTTTAAACATTTTTTTTCATTTTACAAATTAATATAACTAATAGTTTTATTCGAATAAGTACACTAATTAGAGCTACTATGTAAAATGTTCTTAATTTGATATGAACGCCACTGATCAGCGAAATCAATTCCACTTATCTTTGTAAATGGGCATAATTAGGAGTATAAGACTCTTCACTCAAGGCGTCTCGAAAATTCAATTCTGCATACAGTATAAAGGCACCTAATCAAGAGATATAAAAGAAATAATATTTATTTCTATGTTAACACGACGTCTAAGGTAAACCCACATTAATTCACTTTTACACATACAATAATGACAAAATCGACGTACGAGTACTTATTTTCATTTGCACTGAGGCTGTTTGTGGACGCCATTTGAACTAATTAGAGATATACATTTAGAGGTAATGTACTTTTACATATTTTTTTACAATAAAAAATTACCTTTTCATTTGTATTATACTTCAATTAAAAAGTTTTATGGCAATTTTTGCATTGCATTTTTTAAAATCCTTTGTGTAGCCATTAGCTTATTAATTAAGTCATATTTTTTATTTTGTAAATGTAATATGTGTTGTATCGAAAAAAGCCAAAAGGTTTTGAGATAAATCAATAGAAGGAATGTTATTTGGTACTCCCGGGTGCAAAGTCTATGGCTTGATAATTGTAGGCACCTACGCCAGTAATTAATCATTGAAACAATATTATCAAATCTTATGATTTACTATTTTAAACCAATATTTGATCAATAAAGAATAAAAAATGGTTTTCTGTATTTTTTTGATTAACAAAACATCTATTGGTATTTATTTTATTTTAAATTCAAATTTATCTGGTGTATACTGGTGTATTTTTCGTTACCTCTTTCCATATCCGCTCTATCACACCTGCTCATAAGCCTTAAAATAGAGGCTTAGCGGGTTATTCCTCTTTTTTAAACTTTAAAAAACATTACCTTAAGTTATTTGGGTTAGACTTTTATATCGCTAGCCTAAAGCAACAGTGAGATAAACTCGAAATTTCCGATTTTGAGATACACGCGCAGATATCTTAATAAACTATATAAATTAATGTTTTCAAATTATACAATATAAAAGTTAGATTGCCAATCTTAGTAAAAACAATGTATTAATGATCTACTTTAAATCATTTCATTCAGTCAGACCCTTTGCACACCTCAAAGTCCGATTGTCTTAGAATATGTTCTTCAAAGACGTCTCACCGTTGCCTTGGACTAACGATATTCAAATATTAGTAAAAAAAAATATTAACGAAAAGTAAAACTAATATGTACGTACCTGTGTGTAGTTATTTTTTAAATTTTATTGCGAAAAACGAATGTTATTCGACGCCGACGTTCCTTTGTTTTGCTAGCAAATTTTCATGTATTTTCTTCAGTGCGGACTGTGCTGCTGAAACAGTAGGGTGGTGTCAGTATGCCAGGCGAGGTCCGAAGAGGATATTCCAGAGGATCGTGGGAAAGGTTGTTCAGCGCCATCTTGAGTGAGGTGAGCTTATAACTTACAAAGGTACGCTATTTCACATGGAAGTTATCGATTGTAATGCTTTATTGGCAGTGACGCGATGGCATTCTTTTAGTATCGCCGCTCCCAAATATTATTAAAAGGAAAATAATTATAGCATCTCTCTCGTGGAACAAAAAATCTATTAGTGAACTATTGACATACCTAATACATATTCGTTGGCTTTCCCGTGAGACTATACCAAATGTAAAAGCAGAATTAGTTAAGCCCTGTAAAAAAGTCTGACATTATTGAAAAAGCTTTCTTCTAAAATTCTCACGACGCACATTTTTTTTTAGTATTTCGGTGTGATTTATTTAAATATATTTTCATAATAAATCGCAATAACCATTATTATTAATTTGAATTAGGAATAATGTAAACAATAAACGACTGTACGTACAGATAGTATTCATCAAATATGTATACATACAAAATATTATTATGTCCATATTCAGAGACAAAATTAAACGTAAGAAAATTACATTCTACTGTTCTCACCTTCAAATTATTTTCTGCATATGAGATTATAATGTACTTTCATCAAATTGAGTTTTGTGTTTGAATACGAGCATTACTCTCTGGTCACATCTCTAAACATACGTAGCTATTTTTCATCTTACAGTTAAAATTTAATTAGCCTTGATAAACTCAGGTAGTTCTACGAAATAGGCGACGAAACAAATGAGAGGATGATAAAATAAATTATTTTAAATCAAACAACCTAATACACGGTATTCATGTGCGTAATATAAAGCTTCCACGAAAAAGTATTCAAGGAGTTTAGTAAGAAGTTGAGCAGGTACCTTTTTTATTTGTTAAATTGATAGTCTCAATTTAAATGAAGAGTATATTTGTTTATTTAATGGAGCCCATATCGGAGGATTTATTTACTTAAATTAAGCGTATCAGTATGAAATTCGAGTTCGTAAATCTGTTCTCATTGCGTACAAATGACTGGGACATGTATCAGATACTGCCGCTCACACGGTACATGTAACAGGGAACGAGGAACGAGGAACAGGCCGACATCTCTGGACTTATTTTGTATCGTGGCGGCTGTCGCATTGTTCCCGATAAAGTTAATTAAGTCCACCCCCCCTGTCACGCAGCGTGACAGATCATCGGACACGTCGGACAGCTAATGACAGCCCCGGTAGACCTAATGACAGCCCACTAACATGCCAGCTTGGCTTATTGTTAATTCTTGATGCTAATGGACTCTGCACGAATATGCGCTCCTGGGAATTTGGCTTCTTGCAGTGATTGTACTTCTCATTCCTATCTCTCGGAGAAAGGAAACAGATAAAGCAATCCTTTTATCTCGATAATTGCGAGACTTGGATGGAAGTTTAAAATGTATCTTATAGTGGCATTAATTGGCATTGATTAACTTTTCCAGATATGTTGTTGCATTCCGAATATAAAATTTTAATATAATACTCAATTTTACATATGAATTTATCTCTAATGATATTGACAAAATGTTTTAGGTCGAGGAAGATAGTAGTACCGTGGTGCTGTTGCAAACTCTTGATTTGGCCCGAGATTCGATTCCCGCTGTACTTCAAAATCTGATTCTCGTTTTCTAACAGTGATTACTGATTGAGAACGATAGAGAAACAATAAAGAAAGATTGTAAAAAAAAGAAATCACAAAAACCTCAAAACACACAAGGCATTTTACAATATTAGGCTTTTACATATATCACAATATTATTAAAATATATAATTTCCATTTCAATGAAACAAAAATCAAGTTTCACTTTGGATGGAGTGTAACAATAATGTGATTTTATAAAAAATTAGACTGATTAAGAACGACAGATCGTTAAATTATTTTTTGTTGTAGCAGACACCGAATGATTAATATGAATTTACAATTTTTCGGCTATGAGGTCATGAACAGCTACAATAATAATAGTACCTAATTAGAGTTTAATAAAACCTCAATTGGAAATTTGAAGTTATCACGTTTTTGCTACCCGCAGTAAATGTTGATTCGTAGCGTTTTTGCATACTTTAATAATGTCCATTGTTGGATAATTTAATAACTTACAATGTGTTTATCTCAGAAAAGATTATTTTTTTACGCAATGTAGGTAAAATACATACATTACATCTGTACTAATTTATCTAAATAGATACTTCGTATCCACTGCAAATGTCAATTCATTGAATGTCTACATAAAGATTTGATGGCCGGAATGAAATGCGTAGATTAAAACAAACCATCGATATTATGTAATAAGTAGGTGAGTGTCTATTTTCGATTTGAAAATCAACATAACAATTTTTGAATAAAAAAAATGCTCATTTCTATGATAATTTTTCTCGGTCTATGGAAAAATCTACTCCTTAGCGTAGGGCTTGTGGGTTCTTTTTAAAAGGGATTAGCCTCCTGCGACGTTGATTCCTAGCTACCGATCCACCTCCTCGGTGGTATGCCCGGGAATCGTCTACCTTAGGGTTGGCCGAGCAATGCAATGTGAGGAAATTTGGATATCTCCAGTCTCCTCACATGTGCATACCAATGTCTTTCCCGTTGTCTCCCCCAGCTAACGACATCTTCGATCTCGTATATTTTCCTTATCTTTCTCTGCCTCGAAAACTCTTGCCAGATTTGCTTTAGAGCAGCGGTTCCCATTTCTTCGGCTATGGAATCCTAATTGATCTACCTTTTACTAGCGGAACTCCATCTCGACAATAAATAAAAGTATATTGTTAAAAATCTTAATTTAAAGAACCATGAGGCCTTATTATTTGCGTGTTGTAACGTTAGGCTTGAAAAGAAAGACTACATCGAGCCATAATCGGCAGAACAACGTAAGCGAAAAGTGTTCCTTACTGCCCCCTGCACAGGTGTTAAAAATATCATAGCTCTATAAAATTCACCTGCCACATTTAAGGATATTTATTGAAAGAAAACAACAGCCATCATAACAAAAAAAAATACAATATTTACAAATAAACTAAAATTAAAGGCCAATTTTAGTTTTCTATGTATTACTCCGCATCATTCTACTCTTAAAAAAAAAAATATATATATATTGACTTATCTGTACCTCAGAGGCAGACGGATGCAAATCCAAACATCAAATGTTTAAAACAAGCCTAAGGAATCTACTTTCTATATGTAATTTCTAATAATTTATAGTATTTATTTGTATATTTAGTATCTTAATACATTGGTTCTTTCATTATAAGACTTACGTTTCTTTAAAATCAATGGACATAATTGAAATATCATTTCACCAAATTCTGGATTTGCATCCGTCTGCCTCTGAGGTACAAATATTATTTTCCAAAACAACGTAACCGATGATGGTGTAGGCGGTTACGCCAGCTCGCACCACTGTCAGAGTTAAAGGCAAAACAGCGTTACCGCTACTATCTTAAAGGCGGAAGGTATTTAAACAATTTGGCTGTCGTTTTAGTATTGGCAGTAATCTACCAATATAAATCCCATTTGCCGAATTATTAAAAAAAAATATGGAACAAAAATTTAAAAAAACCTTCTCCTGCACAATTCACTATTTGTCGCTTACGTAGTTCTGCTGATTATGGCTCGATATTTTTTATCAAAAAAATTTACCGCACTTATTTAATGTGTTGACAATTTTTTTACAGTTTTTCTTATAATAGCACTAAAATTAGGTTCAATGACTGACAATGAGGAGTTTAAGTGTTTTTTGTTGTTGTTTTATTTGTTAATCGACTATCAAACAAAGCCAAAAAAATGTACTTTTTTTTTCTTGTATCGCATTATTTTTAAAGTGTTTTTTTTTTTCAAATTTTTAAATTTTTCACTAGTTCTCTTCAGTGAGTTGTCCTGATTGGTGGGTAAGCTTCCTGGAAACCGGAAATCTATCACCATACTTTATCATTGGTTGATTTAAAAGAACTTGTGACGTTATTTAAAACAAAAAAAAATCACACATTTTACAGCAACTTTGTCGTACAATTTAATGCTCCTTTTTTTTAAAGTATCTCCAATTTTCAGTATTACCGAATTTCCTCATTGAACATGGAGATCTGGAGTGGCATCCACTTTAGTTTTGAACTTGTTTTTAGTGTAGGTGTAAGCTAAAAAGCTAGTCTCACGTCGGTAAGTCCAATACAAACGGAAGCAGAACCATTATAGATTGCCTGGTTTCCATAAACTATAAATTCAATAAGCCCTAACTTTGGGAACACTTTTTAGGAACCGCTGCTCTAGATTTTAATTTCTTAATGATGGTGTTTGTTCTACATTCGATGCCATATGACATGATGGAAAAATCACCTTAAATTATTTAAAACTCGCTGGTAAACACACCCAGAAACTTGGTCATAAATACTCGTACACACACCATTGAACTTAAACCGAATAGAGCATACAAATTGCAAATTATTTTTATTTTTGTTTTATGGCGACAAATGGTTCGGTTTTACGCTTTAGGCGCTAGACTAAATGAGGGAGTTAAATGCAAAACCGCCACTGTGTATGATCACTATTTACGGGAAGATCAACAAAACTGTAGCTGCTGCATTTATGTTTTTATACTTTAAAACTACTTTTAATGACTTAAATTGTATATGTATAAAAATCTATATATTGCAGCTCTTACTATAATGTGTCATTAATTTTGAAGATGTTTTTTTTCAATATACTTAAATTTATTGTCTTATGTTATTTCATTTAACGATTCTTTTCATCGTTTCTTTAAATCCCATAAAATATGTATGTGTATATTTATGTTTTTTTTTTAAAAATATATATATATATTTTTTTTTACATCTGAGCATGTTTTTCACTCTTCATTTTAATTCTTACCTTTTAATTTATTTTACAATTTTTTTTTCTTAATTTTTAATATTATTTCCATTTGTTAATACTAACTACAAACTTTTAAATAAGTTTTTTTAATTTAATTTTAATTTTTAAACAACTTCCATTTATGTTTTTTTTTCCTTCTCTTCTTTGTACTTTCATTGATAACCTTACATAATATAATTATTGTATAATATGAAAACTTCACTGGTCCATTAGAGTTAAGTCTAATTGTGTAAAATATAAAACTATGTAACCGTACTGTATGTTTCCTGAATAAAAGTAAATAATAAAAAAATAATAAAACCAGTAGCCAAATGACTATTTCTTTTAAGTTTAAAGTGCACATTCTACTTAAAATGAATAGTCTTTTCGCTACATGTTATACCACGCACAAGTTGCACATTCTATTGAAAAGGAATAGTCTTTTTGCTGCTGGTTTTGTTGGTCTTCCGAAAAACAGTCATATACAAATTATATATAACGGGATATTACCCATGGCTTTATGCCGCTGAGTTCCTCCAGGGTATGCTTGGTTACAGCAGTTTGAAGACCAGAAGGAATGTGTATTTAAATACGCATTTCTTTCAATTGTTGCGCGGTATTATTGACAACCTGGAAATTATGCGGGGCATTAGCTTTTATGTTCCTAATAATTACTTTATACAGCGTCAGCATAGACATTTCAATTCACATGACCAACCTGCAAATGGTTACTTCTGTTAGAAGATCTATCTCTTTGTTGAACAATATTACTTTAAACATTGACATTTTTCACGTCTCTGAGGGTGTTTTTCGTAACAAGATTATCTTACTTTTTTAACGTATAATAATATATATAGAATACTCGGGATATTATTTATTTATTTACATATCAACGGTTCAAAAAACCTTTTACAATAAAAAGTTTTACAGAATAAATCACAGCAGTGAACAATTCATTATGTAATATATAATATGAAATATAACTATATAATTTAACTAAATAATTAAAACTAAACAAATTAGTTAATTTATTTTTTATTTTTTAAAAACTGCAAAAAAGTCAAAAAGAAACATTTAAATATAAGACGACAAATAAAAGATAACAAATTGAAGTGAGAAACCCTTATGTTCTAAATATAAATATAACAAATTAAAATTGAGAATAATTTAACAAGAGCATAAAGTGACTTGTATTCTAGGTTATAATGAAAAAGAAAAATAATTCTACAAAAAGATTTAATTAATAAAACGTTTTTTGGATCAATGTGAAAGCTTAAATAATCTTAAAAACACCTTTGTATTATCAGTTGGTTGGAAGAAGTTGGAATTTGGCAATAAATCCACAAATGTATAATTTATGTATAAAGAAATAAACAAAAATACGTATCCAAAAAAACAAAGTTAAATTTATTAATATATTTTTAAATAAGTTCATTCCTTTTCTAAAAAATAGCGGGTGAAATTACATTTTGATGCATTTACAGAGTTTGTATTAAAAATGTCGAATATTATTTCGAACTTATTCCATGCCTTTGTATTCTGGATATAGGTGAATGAATTTCGAAGTTGGTACGAGAATTGTTACAATAAAATAATTCTCTACTTCTAGTGCACCTACCAGGTATTCGAATTTATGTCTACTTATGTGTTATTTTCATATAATATACCTAATTTTACCTTGTTATTTGAATTATTTATAAATGTAGGAATTAAGATCTTCCATTTTGTAATGTAAATATATATGAATAATAAAATTTAAAAATTGAAAATTGAAAATTGAATCAAGCACGGTGGCGGTTTTGCGTTTAACTCACTCAAATAACATATTTTGTAATCTGTTAAAAAATCGAGCCCATTGTCTTAAACACGATGACCAAACGTATTAACTGCTATACCACAAAGTGAAAAAAACGTTAATATGAAAAACGTATATTTTTTATTTGCGATTATAGACATCTACCTATGTGAGTGCGTTATGTAGAATATAGTGATAAAGTTACAGTGTAATAGGCTTAGTAACTTTATCAATTAGCGTTAGTGTGAACGGATACCACAGGTAAGCGTAGTAGACATAAAATTAGTTATATAACATACAGTATCTGATCAAATTGTTGTCAAACATTTCCTATGTTATAATAATAATAGAAGTGCATTATTTTTTTTTTACTTTTATCTATAGTTTTCGCCATTGACCGGGTTTCACGGTGACGTGACAGACATCGTCAGACTGAATGTCGGTTACAGCGAAACCCGATCTCTGGTAAAAATTATTCACGAAATTCAAAAAAACTGAATACAGTATTTTTATTAAAATGCTGTTCCACCAAGTAATGTTAGTAGAAAAACTCAATCTTTTATTTATAATAATATATAGTACTTGCCTACGTTAAATGATTTTTTATTTTGAAGATTTTCTTTCTTAGTTGTAGCTGGAAGCTTTAAAAAATCTTCGAATATTCAAAAAAGTAGTATTTTTAAAGAATTGATAATCATCATCATCATCAAACCTTTATCCTATCACAATGGCGCATAGGGAACTGCATTGATAAAGAAAGTGGAGCAAATCTTGATCATCTGTTACAGGAAGGTATGTTGACCAGTCTTCCGCTTCTGGTACTAATTCAGGGACAGTGAAATATTGCAGTGTAAAACCACCTTATACACAAATATTTCATGTCCATCCGTTCACAAATCGAACCCAGGACATAATTCTGGTAGGCGAATGCGCAAACCACCACACAATAAGGTGGATATATTCTGAAAAACAAATCAAGTGGAGATAAGTCCTCTTCGTAGTGAAGCGGTTGCCGTGTTTGCCTACCATGCTTAGAATCCTGAATTTAATTCCTGGGAAGGTCAACATGAAATATTTGTTTATACGGTTTAACACTGCAATATTTTAATGTCTCTTAATTAGCTCCTGAAGTGTAAGACTGATCACTTAACTTTCTTGCAATACACTATCGAGATACACTGCATTTACTATTCCAATACAGTGCCAACCTTTCAGGGAAGAATACATTGTGTGGTACACCGATAGCTCCAAGAAAGATAGACAAACTAGTGCTGGGATACACGGAGTCAGACCCGTGAAAAGGTTCTCCGTTAGCCTAGGGCTCTAACCCACTATCTTCCAAATGGAAATATATGCCATCTACGCCTGCGTACATGACAATTTTCTCAGACAATACAAAAACGAAAGAATTTATATTCTCTCAGACAGTCAGGCTGCTCTAAAAGTACTGAACTCTGTCGAGATCAATTATAAATTAACCTTAAAGTGGCTACGGGCGCTTAATTGTGTCAGTGAGTGTAACAGTGTTACATTAATTTGGGCACCTGGACACTCAAACATCGACGGTAACGAGCTAATCGACGGTAATAAACTGGCAAGGCTAGGAGTTGAGACAGCCCCAATAGACCCCAAACCCTACCGTGGGTTACCCAAATGTGCTCGTCGTAATGAGCTTAGGTCATGGGCCAGGAAACAGAGTGTAATGCTCTGGCAAAAAGTACCTGTTCAGTATTATACGAAGGAACTGAACGGGCATTCGCAAAGTTTTGCTGTTGACCTAATAAAGCTCAGCAGAAATCAAGTGAGAGTTATCACTGGAGCCCTTACAGGGCACTGCAGATTGAACAAACACCGCGCTAGAATGAACCCTTCCTAAACTTCTAGATAAAGGTTCTGCAGTGGAGACGAGGAAACACCTATACACATTATAT
Organism: Micrasema longulum; assembly: GCF_059751315.1. NCBI lineage: Eukaryota > Metazoa > Arthropoda > Insecta > Trichoptera > Brachycentridae > Micrasema > Micrasema longulum. The sequence goes on along the minus strand of NW_028278904.1, from coordinate 81,279 downwards.
GTGAACGTGATGCTTTACATCTTAAAAGGAGCCTCATGAACCTCGAGGGACCACTGGCTAAACCTGAGGATGTTAAAGAGCTCGCCCTTGACCTAATTGGTCGATACTTTACGGATCTGGGCTTGGAGGGCGAGGACTATTCACGGGAACCCATCACAATAGATCTTCACAGGTAGCAGTGACGTCAGGAGCTTAAAGCGTAGCACTGACCCCAAAACCCAAAAGCACTGAGCCTTAAAGCATAGCACTAGTGCAGGCAATTGGTAAAATAAACCAAAGTAGGGAAGAAAATTCCGAACACTCCTCTAGTGGAACGGAAGACTTGTTGACTACTGCCAACAGGCCGGCATCTCATGAAGAGTTTTAAGTGGTTTGCTCTCCACATGAGCTAATGCTGAGAAGTTTCCAATTGGTCCACATAATTATATCCCTCCTGATCCTAACAGTTTAGATAAATTTAAAGAAGTTTAATTGCAGAAAAATCCACCTTTTTATATATTAAACTTGTATATTATAAGCAAGGAAAATAATAAAGCAACTTCCATATAAAAAAAAATTAAAAATACATTTTAAAAAAGCACTGACCCTCCACCTCTAAGAATAAAAATAATACAGTGCCATATGCACCATGAGGTGCGGATAAAGGTTTTATGATAATTTATTTACACCTTTTCTACTCTTTCTTAAACAAGTTACGCCTTATGCCTTACAGCAGTGTTTTTTAACATTTTACTTTGCGACACGGGTTAAAAAAAACTGCCATACAGCATTTCAAAATATGTAGCAGAATTAATAATATGCAGTCGTGAAAATTGTAAAAAAAAAACAGAAAATGTATGTCAGTTCAAACCTACCGGTTTTCATAACAAATAAGATAGTAAAAACCGGTAGTCAGTCTTATTATTTAAAGTGATATTGAACATTTTACTGTTCGTGTGTTAAACTCAAAGTGGCCTTAATAATTTAACCGGGGAGTGAATATTATTAGTGACTACAATGTTAGTATCCATGTTGGTTCACATGTTGAATAACTCTTAATGGATTTCCATGAAACTCTCGCCCCTGGGAACTTAAACATTTTTAACTGCCAACAATGACTATCATGTTTATCGCGTTAGATGTGTGGGGAATTAAATTGTTAATTAAATACCGTTTACAACAACCCAACTTGGATTTACGTGATAATATAATCGAGCGCTGATCTCAAATACTCAGGCCAATTTTGTACGACCTTAAAAATCCACATGGTGCGATTGAATTACGTAGGGTGATATATTATTTGTTGTTTTGTCATTAACTTTATCGAACAACGTTTTAAATACAAAATAAACTAAACACTTTGAAGTCTACGCCCCACATTTATTTATTTTCTTGCTTTTACCCGCAGATTCGCTCACGTGGTGTTAGGGAGAAATTAATTAGTTTTGTTTTTTAGCAATAAGAATTTTCCCGGTGGAATGATATAGTTTTTTAGGGACAGAAAGTAGCTTGTATCAATTGCCGGTCCTCCAACTATCGCTATGAAAAAAATACGACCATTCATTAGTCTGTGGCGATGTCGGCGTCGCATCATTATTCTGTTCACATATCCAAAATCCTACTACTTAATATTATGTATTATTTATTTATTTATTTATTTATTTATTTATTTATTTATTTATTTATTTATTTATTTATTTATTTATTTATTTATTTATTTATTTATTTATTTATTTATTTATTTATTTATTTATTTATTTATTTATTTATTTATTTATTTATTTATTTATTTATTTATTTATTTATTTATTTATTTATTTATTTATTTATTTATTTATTTATTTATTTATTTATTTATTTATTTATTTATTTATTTATTTATTTATTTATTTATTTATTTATTTATTTATTTATTTATTTATTTATTTATTTATTTATTTATTTATTTATTTATTTATTTATTTATTTATTTATTTATTTATTTATTTATTTATTTATTTATTTATTTATTTATTTATTTATTTATTTATTTATTTATTTATTTATTTATTTATTTATTTATTTATTTATTTATTTATTTATTTATTTATTTATTTATTTATTTATTTATTTATTTATTTATTTATTTATTTATTTATTTATTTATATTTATTTACGTACTTTAGTTTATTGCACATCATTTGAGACTCCATGGGACTAAAAGTCCTGTGTTGAGATGGAACAAGCAGCTCAGGAAGTCTAGAAGTCAGGCATCTATGACCTGTCAATGGCTGGTTTAAGTGGCCACTTTACACACTGTGTTACATTCACCATTCTGCCCATATTTAAACATATTCCTTAAATTCTTTCATCGGTTGATGTTTGTGAAGTTAAAGATCTGAAATCTTTATTTATGCGGGTGAGATTCATCTTATTGAATTATTTCACCCACATACTAGGCAACGCCTAAAAATCTTATTTTTCCATTTCTATACTTCTTCATGGACCAGGTGGATTTTTCAACAATATTTTGAGTTTGTCCAAATTTTCGTAGACAAGGACTGGATTCAACTCCCTGGGGAGCTGTTTAATATTAACATATTACAACAGAGATACTAGTAACTATGAAAAAAGCAGTAGGCGGACACATCTTTTGGTAAGAAAAAAATATCAGTTTTGAACTGTGAGTTGTCAAAAGGTAATAGTGCGTCTTCCCGTTATTATTCTGAGATTGATAGTGTTTTTTTAAGTAAAGGTGTGGTAAGTGTTTTATTTGATGCTATTTCTTGTGCAATTATTTGAATATATCCATATTCTAATGTGTTAGGGTGTTTTATAATGTTATGATGTAACAAAATCTGAGTATTATTTTTACTGGGGTAGTAGTGGTCATTCACTGGTGATTCCGCTATTTTTTTAGAGCAATATTAATTATAATTGTAATACTCATATTTCAATAAAAAAGTAAAAGTACTAAAATTAATGTGTTTTATATTGTTTTATTTTATTTTGTACGCTTAAATAATGAAGTTTGTACCTTTGATGTGGATTTCACTACAAGCTGAACCTTAAGCGGTCATTCATTGGTGCTTTGACCCTATATAAATCTATGTTATAACTCGCAGCAGTCTCCTGCAATGATATCTTCGCTTAGACGTAAGTATTTTTTAAATATTTTTCATTCGTTGTTAACAATACTAATAAGTACCTCAACCCTTAACAGTGGGGAAGTTCAGTGCTAAGGGAAATTGGAAATAAAAAATATTTTTATAAAACCGAACTACTTTATCATTACGTCACTAGTTGTTCCGAATCAACCAATGATACGAGTGGTGTGATAGATTTCCGGTTACCGAGAAGCTAACTCACCAATCAGGACAACTAACTGAAAAAAACTTGCGACGTCACTGGTGGAGTAATTTCAAAATTACAAAACTTAAAAAAATAATTGAATTGAAAATAAATTAGGCATTTTTGTTATTTTGGCTCAGTTTTATACAATAATAACAAAAAACAAATAAAAATAGCCACTTTACTTTCTCATTGGATAAATTGGCATTCAATAATTTTCTAACTAAGAGGAATAGGACTTTACCTGGCTGGACTTGGCATTTATAAAACGAGTCTGATTTCTTTTTTTTTCTGGCAATTGCAAACTCTTCTCTATGATTGAAAACATTTATTATTTATATGTATGTATATCTTTTTGTTACTTACGTGTTATTATTGTTATAGTTATGCGATTTTAGAACTTTTATTATTCATTTAAATTTATATATTTTTTCATATTTATGTTCCATATACCTATGTTAAGAGAAATTTATGCAGTTTATGTATAAAAAAAACTTGTACGTATGTAATGTGTGGTTCGTAGATTTTTAAACGTCCAAAAAAAATTTTAATAAGTACTTATGATACCGGTAGGGTGTTTTAAAATATAGAATAATGTTTTAAAAAATGCGCGTTAAAATAATTCATCTCTAAATCGAACTCTTTGGGACACTTGATCATTAGCGCCATCTTTCGAGCATTTGAGTTTTCACAACGATTTCCCATACATTTCCTCATTTCTACTGTAGTGAAAGCCTTCTCAGGAACGTAACGCTGCGCGCGCATCGTAGGTGGGGCTAATCAGGCCCCGCCTGCTGACTCCGCCTCCCAACCACCCCCGCCCGCACCCGCTCACGGGGAAGGGGGCCATTCAGCAAGTTAACAACTCGAGCCTTTGTTATGCTTTCCTGGTAGTGTGAAAAGTTCATTTATTATGTTTTTTTCTAAATTCCCAGTTAATAAAAAACAGATTTTTTTTGTCACAAATTGATAAATGTATTTTTTTTTAATAAATGCCTGCCTCATTAAATTTTAAAATAAAACTCACGTTTAGGATATTTCTCGTTTTATGACTAAGAAAAAAGTAAGTACAAAAAAAACAATATGTAACACACAGATAGTAAATATGTTGCCTATATATTTTTTTAAGGGCTCTAGAATTTCCTTTATTCAGCAACATTACGGTATTTGAAAAATAGATGTGCATAGTTATTTTTTTTTTAAATGTGAAATACAGTAAATTTAAATTAAATCGAATACATGCAATGTGCTTTGTTAAATAATTCATTTTTACCCAGATAACTATGGTGTTCGTGACCTTTTACGAAAATTTTTGATCTTCGACATTTCTTAATGTTGCCATTCTAAAACGATAAATTGTTATATTTTACTATACCTACAATCTACAACATAATTCAAACAATCGATCATAAAAGAACCATTTGGATTATTGAGTTTTAAAAATCGTGCGTGAAAGTAGGTAATCCAATATTTTTTCTGTTCTGAAACGTCTTAACTAAGCACTCGGTATTATTAAAGCACTTGAAATACTTTCACACAAATAGGAAATAATAACTCACAATCGTTATTATTATTGATTCGATTATTGGTCAAGTAAAGATTCACGATGGACGATAAATAAAATTATGGCCGTAGGCGTAAATATCACAAACTCTCAAACATTGCCAAGTTATATTAATAAAACATAAAAGATCCTTTTATAGTGGGGATAACATATTTTAGTGCAATAAAGGTGTGAATTTGTGACAAAAACATTGTTGGTTGCCGGACTCACAAGACAATTTACATGGCTTGTGAGTGAAGATCCTTTACAAAAAAGAAAAAAAAAAATATAACTTCTTTATTTATCTAATACTAATACCAGAGGCGAATCGTCCAAATAAGCGATTATGCACAGTTAACCGTTATATTTTACACTCGACAATAATGTTTTATAGTAACTATGTTTATGGAAAAATAAATTAAATAATAGTTATTTGTAATAAATCATCACCACCGTTTGTATCTTCCTAAAAAAAAATACATAAAGCGCGCCCAAATAAAACTAGCCGATTGATTACCTCAGCTTATTGAAAATAAACTTTATTTTACATATTAAACCCAGTCGTGGTTTTTAAATACTAAAACAAGCTTGCAGATTAAAAATATTATTTAAAGATTCTCTATTTGGAAACTAGTATATTGAAATTTCCGAACGATTTATTTTTCTTTGATAGGATACCGTTGACATATTATGTACCACAAAGAACAGGTGGCGTTCGAAGTGGCTGTTTTTGGCATTATTCATTTTAAAAGGAATCGGTCAGTGCTTAGTGCTGACATTTCAATCATAATGAAAATATCTACTGAATGTCATTGTGGTATATCTAAACATGTATTGAATTAAAATATTGTAGAATGAAGCTACGTCAATCGTGAAGTTGATAATAATTGTTGTTTGAGTTGATTTTCACAGAACTACAGAAAAATAGCCATTTATAATAATGTTAGTTATTATTTAGGGGCAAATTAATGATCATTTTTTGTAGATTACCTACAAAAAAATCAGCGCTCGCCACTGATAGATACTTCAACCTGCAAGGTCCCATAATATGTTGACTTTTGTGAAGTAAAAGAGCTGAAACTTTTATAATGTGAGTGAGTTTCATCCGGCCGAACCATTTCACCTACTAGGGAACGCCTAAATTATTTTCAGTTTTCCCGATCACCGGACTACGCAGTTTTTATAAGGTGATGGTCAATTTATTGAAAAATTATTTGTTTTTAATGTTGATGATTCCCCTTTGTGCTGCTGTGGATATCCTAATCAGTCTTCCGAACACACCCTGTGGTCTTGTCCCTTTCCCCCTCTCTATGATTGCCGAATGGAGATTCTCGCTACTGCCCGTAGCCCTGTTATAGGTCCTGTCGGATATGCAGATCTAGTAGCTTCTAAAAATAATTTAAGGCTTTTAAAAAGTTTGGTAATCATTTCGGTGAAGTGATCATGTCCAATCAGTTTAATCCCAGTCAGTCAAGAATTCGCTTCCCTCTTTTCTTAATCCAATGAAGTGCATATTATATACTTCTGGATTACCTTCTTTCAGCACAAAGATGCTCAGGCTACCAGATTACAGAGAGCTCCTTCGGGCAGCTTTTCTCGTTCGGCAACGAGCAACTTTTCCGTGTATATGGGCACCGCCGAGGAGACTTATGTCCTCAGATGCGGTATGTGGTGGGCAAGCTGTCAAGTTCGAGAAATGCGACATTTGTTTTCAGGTGAAATTTATGAGCCTATTCGCATATTTTATTATGTAGAGTTGAAGCAGGAAATTCTTGTTCTGGTTACAACTACTGTTTGTTGATTGCCATTATTATTTTAAAAGCGGTTGAGATTGCACCAATTAACCACCGTGGAATTCTACATCATTCCTTTAACAAAAATAACAGGACTCGAACGGGGCGGATTCCACACTCGAAATTCCAACATCCAACGAATTAGTTTCTCAGCATCCGTCAGGGGTGTAGCTGGAATTCTTTAATTCCACCGAGCGGTGCTTAATTTGAATAAGTCGGGCCTTAATGATCATTCGACACGGAAATCTTACGAATCCAACAAGTTTCATTTCGCTAAAATAATTCTTTCAATCACTTTTCATACTTGCTTATCTACATCTTATAATCTTCATTATTCCCATTTTCACACCCAGCGATGCATTAGGCACTGCATTTATAAACCAAATAAAACTTAATTCGATCATCTGTTAAATCTGGACAGTCCACGAGCAATGAAATACTGCAGTTTTAACAACTTTCAAAATCGGTATTTCACGTCCACCCGGCTGGGAACGAACCCAAAATTTCAAGAATGATGGATAAACGCGCCAATTATTTTCAAACGAGGCTTACTTATCACTCAATTTTCTTACTCAGGGTTTTTAACTGAGAAAATCCATCAAGTCAAAAATAATTGTCCAGGGTTCTTGTGCTATTTCACATACAGTACTGTATTTTTCATCCGCCTGGACACAAAGAATCTACGTCTAAACTAAATTATCTTTTATAATGTTTTTCAACTTCCTGGTTATTTTTTTTTACTCCATTGCTATAATCATGGTCAATGTCAAATTAAGCTGAATGTTTCATTTCTATGCTTTACTGGATACAATTAATTACAATTTAAAGTAACCTTGATTTTACTAGACACGTTTGAATGATCAATTCGGGTTTTAATTCAATCATTAAAAAAATATTGTATCTTTAATTCCACAAATATATATTTTTTTAAAACTATTTAATTTTTTTTTTAATATATTAAAATATCTAAATTAAAAATTAATAAATTTAAAGGAATCCAATGTAAAAGTATTAAAAAATATTTTTTTTTTTTTACCTAGATTGCAGTAGTTTACTAAATACTGGTTCCATAAACAGTATTTACTTCAGCTTTTTTTTAAATCATTTTAATATCTGTGTTTTTCTGCGCTTGATAAAGCATACGGAAACGAGCTTTTTCAAAATAATGATTATAAAAAAATATTTCTTTTTGGAAACATCGGCTTTTCTTACATCTCTTTGCCACTTAAACAATGTGGGATGGAGATGGATTGGCATGGTTAAGCTCTAACACGTTAATCATGTTTATGAATATATTGTATACAATTATTTTATTGCCGTTGTTTGTCTTTACTCGATAGTTTTATGTTCTTTTTGTTGAATTTCTTGTATATATGTTTTTTCATGTAACTATTGTAATTGACTAAGTCCCAAAATATAATAAATAAATAAATTGGGTAGTCTCGATATCACGGTTCATTGATTTAGCAATATATTTTTGTGTTTTTTTTTTTTCATTTTTAACAATTCTCACGTAAAAAACAAGTAAATCGATAAGTGTGTTGGTTTTTATGAGAAAAAGAGGATGAATTGAATGTAAAGGAACAATGTTTTAAGTATCTCCAAATTCTTGCAAACTGGCTGGATTTTCTCCCTAAAGAGTTATTCATATATAAATTTAATCGATTTTTGTATATCGTCGTCATTTCTTTGTCTCTGTACTCATTAGTGTATAGGGCACTGAACTGGAACATTAAATTAAGCTTATCTCGATCATCAATTATGTAAAGGTAATGTGATTAGTCTTACGCTTCAGGTACCAGACCAGAGACATTGAAATATTGCAGTCTGAAAGCACCTTTATTACGAATATTTTACTTTCAATATTAGCAATTTCATTGTTAGCAGAAATCGAATTGAGGTATAGTTGGAAAACGCTACAACCACTACACTACGTTCTAATGTCCATTTTCAGAATTTTTACCTGGAAGTAAGTACATTGAGTCAAAAACTATATTCCATGATTTTATTTCATTTTTACAAGAACTGAACACCGTGTTATCAGTGAACAGAACTTTTAAAGTTATACGCTGAAGAAATATACTCAAGTTCTAGTTCAGTGCCAAAATACGGCGTTTATTGGCAAAACATAAAATTAAATACATGCGAAAAATAAAACAAGATAAGTATTTGACATCGAATTGAATTGCAAGCAAATAATCATATCAGTTTCACTAGATACAAAAATACCCGTTTTAAAGCTACATTGATAATATATATATATATACACTATACTTTTAGAGTATAAAGATGTATATACTCTAAGACTATACTACATTATAATAACAATTATAGTTTTTATTTTGATTGGCAACTAACAGTTCGAATTCCAAAAACTAAAAAAAAACAAAAACCCAAGTAAAGAAAATAACAGATATAATAATAATGTATAAATCAAATTAATGAAAAATAGACATTGAATATTGAAGATTGAAGATTGAAGGCAGCATTAAATTCTTAGTTTTAGAACCTCTTAACTTCAGATGGGAATTTATTTTTGGAAGAATGAGTAATTTCTTGAGGTACCTTATATACTGTTTATATTGTTCACGAATAATCAAAAGAATATATTTAAATAAAGTTTAAGAAGCTCCCGCTTACAATGTAACGGAGTAGGTAACAATATGGCGAGCGTGTCTGCTCTGGATATTCAATTATTCTATCGCGGGGGTGGTCCTGGGTGCTCCGTCGTCACCGGGCCCCCTCCAGGGGGGGCGCGTGACGAGGGTCCGGCCCCAGCTTTGGGGGCCAAATTAGGCCCTTGAACCCGCATTACAATGAAACGATAATAATTTTATCGATGTTTGTCGAAATATCCGTTTCGAATTTCCTATACCGAAATCTCAAGTTTTGTAATCATTTCGGCGAATTGATCATGTCCAATCAATTTAATCCCAGTCAGTGAAGAATTCACTTCCCTCTCTTCTCAATTCAATGAAGTACATATTATGTACTTCTGGATTACTTTCTTTCAGCACAAAGATGCTAAGGCTACCAGATTTCAGAGAGCTCCTTCGGGCAGCTTTTCTCGTTTGACAACGAGCAAATTTTCCGTGTATGTGGGCACCGCCAAGGAGACTTATGTCCTCAGATGCGGTGTGCGGTATGTGGTGGGTAAGCTGTTATACCGAAATCTCACATGTATCACCAAGAATAAGAATAGAAGTACGATAAAATATTTACAAACATTCGATACCACCCTTATTATCATCATCATTATCATTACACCCCTATTTGCGCCCGATGGTACATGGGGCACTGCATTGATTTACCAAATGAAGCGTATCTCTATCTGTTCCATGGGGGTAAGGTAATCGGTCTTACGCTTCCAGTGCCAGTTCAAAGACAAATAAATATTACACAGCAAATCTACCATTCTGTAAAATGTACATTTTTCCATAAATCGAACTCAAGCGTGGTCGGCGAATTCACCAACTACTAAACTACGAGGTGTACTTATAAAAATACGTTTTCATAAAAATTAATTATTTTTATGCGTCATAGTTTCTGGTCAAAAGGCTGTTTTATAGACGGTCAATTGTTTGTTGTGATAGATTTTCAGCTTCCGGGAATACGTAGTTAGCATGTTTTTATAAGCAGATGATTCTCTATTTAAATATCAGCTCGACAACACGTGACGCCACGAGTGGAGTAATTTAAAAATTACTTATCTTTAAAAAACCATAACGATGATAATAAGATACATAAAAACAAAGTTTTTTGACTTAGTTTGAAAGTCTATAAAAAAATACATATTATGAAAAAGACACTGAAATACCTTATTCGTCGTTGCGCCGGTAATATCTGTTAGAAAAGGAAAGTTATAAAACGATATGTTTATTTATGTAATGCTGGGATAATCGAGAAAATCAAGGCAGAAGTGCTTCATTGGTTTGGTCATGTAAGGCGAATTGACAGCGAAAGAACTGCTAAAAAGATTAACGATGCGAATGTTGATGTATGCAGAAAACGAGAAAGATGAAAAATACCTAGCATGACCAAATTCAACAAATGCTTGAAGGTTGACAGGTGAAAAGTCAGAATAATCAGCGTGCGTCCATGATAAGATATATAAACGTAAAGTAAACAACGTCTATTTGCAAAGACAGAGCGATGTGGAGTTTTATCCTCTCTGCCTATTACGGGGAAATGACAGGATGGATTGTTTATCTTGACAAAATATTTAAGTACGTTTTGTCGAAATTAAATGAACATTTCAACAAAGTTATAAAGAACATTTAACTTGGAAAGAAATATGGAAGTCTAAGCATTTACATGACGGGCCAAAGGTCCGAGGTTCAAATCCCACTCTACCACAACTCGATTTTATTTTTTCCATCTCAAGTTATTTATGACTTTGAGAAAATGGTCTGAAAATTAAAATAGTAGAGTAAATTATAAAAACTCAAGTATTTCTCTTATTTTTTTATATTTTTAAATAGTACTTTTAACCCCATTCTTTGCAACGTATTATCCCATGGAATACAAATGATCTTATTTTTTCCTATAGACTAAATGCGTGAGTATAACAGCATTCAGTTTAGTGTGCTTTACTTTTACAATTCATAATAAACTTTGATTTAAAAAAAATAATATTCGGGTTTCTTAAGCTTTTTTGACATCAAATTTGCCAAGATAAGGGTTAAAAAAGAAAGTTCACTTTACAGACATAATAGTAAGTACGTGTCATATAATTTCACACTTTTTTCTACTTTGAAAGCCTATTGTGTGTGAAACACGCAACAATCTACTGCCTTATACATCATTGCGTGTGGATGAGTGTCAGAATGTACTAAGTACTAATAAATAAATATATTCTATATTTTTAGCACATTTTAAGTCATTTTGACTTAGAGCCCCTGTTAAAAGTTTTGCAGCATACCTTTACTGTATCAGTGCAACGATAAAATATCGTTTAATATTACCGTCTCTTTGCAATACGTGTCCCGGTCACGTGGCTGCAATCTTCTCCACCACTAGACTCAGTAATTTGGGGTGATTATCATCATGAGCAGACCAATGTATTGACAATTTACGGCAGATTGAAGCACACTTCACGCGCACTGAAACTATAACAGGTATTAAAGCAATTAAGGCTAAAGCACTTACAACATCGAACAAAAAAACCTATTGTAATTTATTATAATACTTCAACCTTTTATTTTGAATGCAAAATTAATGCACCTTTATTTTCAAGATACTGATATTCATGTTTCTAATAAACTTTTTAAACATTTGTGTTTGTAAGTGAAAATTCTTCATGGAAGTTCATTGTAGTTCAGTCTTGAAGATGTTTCGAAAGCGATAAAACCGGTAACTAGATTTTTTAAATTTGTGAATTAAAGTATTACTCGTCTTTTATTTCTATAATAAACTTTTTACAGAATGAAGATTGTTTTGACTGAAGGGAATTAATTGATAAAATAGCACGAACTAATTTATCGGCACATAATTCCATTTTACGTTATGCTTCGACAAACTACGACCCGGAGATTCAATACAACTTTTATACAAGAAATTTTTGCGTTCTGATGATTTACTCAAATATTTCAATTTTTAGCAATTTATTTAGTCGTCAATAACCGTGTAAAAAAATGGAATACAAGTTGTGGTAGAGCGAGGTTTGAACCTTGAAACTGATCCGATGTCCACGACACTACCCACAGGACCACATTCCGATACAAAATATTTTGGTTAATCATAGGAAAACGAGTGTTTCTTTTAAACAAAACTTCTATATTTGTGTTTTATTGCATCTTATTTACATAAATAGCAATTTTCATAATTGTGTCCTCGATTTACGTGCGGTTTTTTTCAAAATGATGAGATTTGCGCTAGGCATTTTTATAGCTCATAAAATTTTCAATCTAATCTCAAGAAAAATAGTTTGGAGCGTAAATATTTAATTCATAAATTTTCAAAATGAATTTTAAAATTGAAATATTGAATAATTTTTATCAAAATAGAGGTAGGTTATAAAACAAAAAATTCAATAATAAAATTGAGAATAGTTTTTTCCTTACATCGCTGTTTTTGAATAAAATAAAATAATTAATTTTGACTTGATCCGAATAAGTGTAACTAAATTGTACGATTTTAGTCATAATTCCTGGATAGAATCTATGTAAATTTGTTGCAACAGAGAGGGAAAACATTTTCAAGAGGAGAATATGGAAGTTTAGGCATTTACAGGATTTATGACCCGTCATTGGCTGGTTTAAGTGGCCACTTTACACACTGTGTAACATTCACCATTCTGCCCATGTTCAAACATCCACAGTTCCTGAACTCTTTCATCTGACGACTTTGTAAATGCCTAGACTTCCATATTTCCTTCTCAAAAATGTTTTCCCTCTCCGTTGCAACAAATTTAGATCGGAATAACGCCTTAGGGAGGAAATCCAGCCTGCCTGCAAACATTTGGACACACTCAAAACATTGTAGAATCGATGTAGCTCACGTATATTAAGACGAAATATTTATAATTATAAAAAAAACAATAAGATATTACAAACTAAATTTATCAATTTTTTGTTGAAAATAATGCACTTCTAATTAAGGGTTTTAATAAAAACCATGCAAATTTTTTTAAATACGGCGTCTTTATTTTTTACTAATCCATTTAAATTTTGGTATGATTTTCTTTTAGTCGTAAATAACCGTCAAAGAAAATGAGAAGCAATTTGTGGCAGAGCGGGGTTCGAACCTTGAACTTCGTGATCCAAAGTCCGTGACACTACTTAGGTATATTAATGATATTTACCTTTTTTATCACTCAATTCTAAAATTTTGATATTTACTAGTACTTACAATGATATAAATAAGTATTTGGCTTTTAACATCAACTGTTCTAGGATCTTTTGTACGTTAACCATAAATTCGCATGGTATCGGAGTCAACAGCTCCCCACAGATAAAGCCAATCATCGTATCCTATATTCCGTTCCAGTTCCACGTACCCGTGCCCAGTGTGACCGCACACGCAGCATCCGACCCGGAGATTAATCGAAGCGAGTGATCAAGAAATAATATAATCTATAGCCCTCCCAGGGATGACCTTTCTTTATTGTCCACGGGAGACATAAATCATCGCACTACAGTGGTATTCGATACAATTCGACTGTGAGAGTCAGAAAACACACAACTCCCACAATCGATCGCTTCGCTTGCTGCGCAGATGATCATCAAATCATCGATTCATTGAGTCATTGGATCACCGAATCATCAAATCATTGGATCACCACTCACCTGTCAGACCATTTATTTGATGCAAAATCTAATCATTAAATGAGATAGTTGATTAACTAAAAAAAAGGGGTACACTTTCCACAGGAAGAAACTGCATTTTTTCTTTGTGTTTTTGTATTGCTATTTATGTATGAATATTGTAACAGTGGTTTATAGAATATAACTGGTAATAAGCCCTGTAGATGCCTATACTTTCATATTTCCTTCTTTTTAATGTTCTCTGTCTCTGTTGATATTAACAGCTCCCTGGGGTGTTAAATCCAGTTTTTGTCTACGAAAATATGGACAAACTCAAGCATTGTCAATTCTGTTGATGTTTGTGAAAAAAAGAGCGGAAACCTTTATTAATCCAGGTAAGATTGATCAGATTAAATTATTTCACCTTCATATTGGACAACACGCAATGCCTGAAATCATTTTTAAATTTTTATCCTTCTTCTTGGACCAGTTGGATTTATCAACAATGTTTTGAATTTCGCTTAAACCAGCTACTCAAACCAGCCAATCATAGGTCCTAAGTCCTGCAAATGCCCAGACTACTATATTTTTTTCTCTTAAGTGTTCCTTATCTCTGTTGTAATATGTTAATCTGAATAGTTCCCTAGGGGGTTAAATCCAGTTCTTATCTACAAGTATTTAGTCAGTCAAACAATTACAAATATTAAAACAAAGACAATAAGTACCCCAATCAAAAACGATACTTTATTCATCGTAAGTAATGAAAATTTATTATTTTTTATATAGCCCTGGGAACGTTTGTTTTTCACCAATGAGTGAAATAATTTATAAATAAATAAATATACGTAATACGCAGTTTGGTCAAATTGCGTTTAGTTGTTTCAACTCGCAATATCATGCAGTACACATTATTTGTCATGCATAAAAAGTTCCACGTCTAATCGTCGGCTGCATAATTCAGACATCGGCTTGAGCTTACGACATACATAGGTACAAGTCACCTTGTCAATTATTTAGTTTAATGCACGAGCTGAGATTTCTTGAAACGTATTTCTTTGAACAGCGTCTTTTACAGAGGCCCGCTGTCTGTGGCTTAGAAAAACCGTATCGAAGGGTAATTGAAGCTTACTGTACAAAATCATAAAATGTAATGCGGGGTGACTGTTGATAACACTTTTTCTGATCGAAAATATTTTACAAAAATGTTTTGAGTAGGTCCAAATGTTTGCAGACTGGCTGGTCTTCTTCCTTAGGGAGTTATTCAGATATAAATTTGTTGCAACAGAGAGGGAAAATATTTTTGAGAAAGGAATATGGATTTCTAGACATTTACAGGTCTTAAGACCTGTCATTGACTGATTTAAGTGGCAACATTGCATACTATATAACATTCACTATTCTGCCTGTATTTAAACATTCACATTTCATCAACTTTTCCATCTGTTGACTTTTGTGAAGTAAAAAAGCTAAAATCCGGTTGAACCAATTCTAACATACTAGGCAACGCATAAAAACAATTTTCCTAATACTTCTTTCACAAGTTAGTTAATTCAATAATGACTCCGCTCCCGCTCCCGATAACAGCCCCAATTCCCTTATTAAATGTTCGAATACAGTATTCCGTAATTTTCTTTTAAATATTTTTTCTCAAATTTTTTATTCAGGTTGAATTCTAAGCCCCTAGAAAGTGCAGTATCTCATTCCCATTTTCAAAGTTAGCAAAAACCCGCATATTGGCTCCTCATAAAGACCTTTTGCATATCATCTTGTTATCAAACAAATTTGGAACATCCAGTAAAAAATCAGTTTGATTGGTTCGTTGAAAGTAATAAAATTCTTTAAAATTTTCTATTTGGATCCAGGAGAGGAAAGAAAACGCGTGTGACAGCCTTTCTATTTTTGTTACAGAACTCCAAACCACTTTAATTGAAAAATAAATTCTAAAAGCTTTTTTTCTGACAATCAAAGGAGCATAATATAATTATGTCAAAATACCGCTTCTCATTGAAAAACTCTCTTCTCCGAATGTCCCTTCAAAAATTGTAAATTTTGTAAATAATATTTTTCTTAAAAAAATCGTTGATATTTTGGTCAACGGCCACATAATAGGATCTAGATCTATTTTAAAAAGGCTTTCTTAAGGTACTACCCTGAGTCTTCTTCTTTTTAATATTTACAGCCATGATTTACAAATTACAACAGGGATGAAGAATACCTTAAATAAGGGAATATGGAAGTCTAGCCATTTACAGGGCTTTTGACCTGTCATTGGCTGGTTTAAGTGGCCACTTTTAACACTGTGCAACATTCATTATTTTGCCCATGTTCGAACATTCATATTTCTTTAATTCTTCCATCTGTTGATTTTAGTGAAGTTAAAGAGCTGAAACCTTTATTGTTGTGAAGAGACTCATCTGACTGAATTATTTCACATACTAAGCAACGCCTGAAAACAATTTTTCAATTTTTAAACCTCTTCTTGGACCAGTTGGTTTCATTACAATATTTGAGTATGTCCAAATGTTTGTAGACAAAAGACTGGATTTCACCCCCTCGGGAATCATTAAGATTAACAAATTACAACAAGGGTAGAGAAAACCTTAAATTAGGGAATAGCCATGATTTTTTTCACTGTCTCTACAGGTTTTTTTCTTATTTAATTTTAGGTTTTTGTGAATTACAGTTTTGTGAATAAATGAACAATTCAATTTTTTTTACCATTTTGTCAGATTTTCTACCACCTCGCCACATGACGCAGTCACCCCATATTCCGACAGTTTATTTCTACCAAAGCTAAATTCATAGCTTAGTACGCCTGTTTGAGTGTATTTAACTAGCTTGTACTTGGTTCGTGGAAGTGCATAATATTATCTAATATAGGTTCACAATAACAGTCATTGGATAAAATACAGATTTTCCTAGTTGTTTTGCCAGAAGGCTTGTGTTAAGTGAGTAAAATAAACTTTAATACGACGAATCGTGCGAACGGGATTTAAGTATTCTTCACATCAAAAGCAAATTTTTTTTTGGAAAATAATTGGTAAAATTTTGGATTCCTTGGGTTGATTCCGTGCTTTTAAGAAAAGCAACAAAAAATTGTGATAGAGGAACCTACATCAATTAGAATATTAATTTTTTAAAACTTATTTTTCACAATTTTACTATTATCATCATTTCGACTCTTTCCGCATCCATGGTGCATAAGACAGTGCATCGGTAAACTAAATCATATGTTACATGAAGGTTAGGTGATCAATCTTACACTTAGTCTAAGATCGTTGAAATACTGCGGTTTTAAAAACCTTTAAAATCAATATTTTTCATCCACCTTACCAGTGATCGAACCCAGTACCTCAAGAATGGTAGGCAAACGCGTCAATCACTACACAACGAGGTGGACTTATCTTCAATTGATTTTCTTATTCGGGACTCCTAAATGCACTATTGAGTCGAAAACACTCTTCCGGGATTTTGATTCTATTTTACTGACAAGGCTGTATCCTTCACCCACCTGGACATAGAAATTTTAATAAATATTTGAGTCTTAATTGAAGAAAAAACGTACGTCATAAAATATTTTTTTATAAAACGTTAAATTACAGTTTCTTTTCGTCACAATAATCTGCTATAATAAACAGTTAGTCATCATGTCTATCTAAGGCAGTCATTCTCAAAATAGGTGATAGCCCCCTTGTGGGTGCTGAAGACCTTCGGGGGGAGCGGTAGAAGGCCCGGAGAAAATTGGGGGTGTTGACGCCAACTAGGGGGGCAATGGTTGATTTAAAAAAAAAAATCCTTTTTGTAATGCCGGTATGACGTTATTTGTGCGTTTTTTACCAATTATATCTCTAATCATTTGGTAATTTATTTTTTTCTGTGTTCAAATTAATAAAAAATACAGTCCTGTACGTGAAATAGAACAAGATAAGTCCAAAATGTAGTATAGTAGTTGGTGCATTTGCCTACATTGTTTAAGGTCCTGGGTTCGTTTTCTGACAGGATGGATACGAAAAAATGTTTTTTAAGGTGGTTCTATACTGCAGTATTTTATTGTTTCTGGACTGGCACCTGAAGCGTAAGACTGATTTTACGCTTCAGTAATCTTACTTTCATGTAGCAGATGATCGAAATACGCTTTATTAGGTTAACCAAAGCAATACCTTATGCATCACTGGGTGTGGAAAGGAGAATGATTATGAAGACTTTTACATCTTTTACCATGTGTAACAAATTATATTATAATATAATCATGTAATCAAAAAAAAATATTATTATTCGAATTTAATTCATGTGCAGTGCGATCAAATGTTTAAAAATTTAATATGAATAAGGGCCTGTCGGTAAACCAAGTAAATACACAAATTTCATTTGTGTTTGTAGGAACATTATAATATTTTATTAAAAAACATTCTATCACGCACACATGAGCAAAGTTTTATCAAAGATTTTAATGGACAGTATATGACTTGCAAAGGTTATATTAAATGCGAAAAAAAAGACAGCGAAGGATTTCAATTAAACGATCATTTAAAAAAATAAAAACAACTCAATGTGAAACTTTTAAAATGTACTAAATCTTACAAAACTGCTTGAAATAAATGATTTTCTTATTATATCTACAAGATTGGTTATTTATGAATGAAAGATTTTAACGGAGCCGGATCTTATAAATCAAAGTTATGAAGTAATTTATTTGACGGAGATCAGTTTGCTGTATAATTAGTAGAAACACTCGAGGTGTGGTCCACGTAAGTAGCAATAATTTGCGATTTAAGCCTTAATACCTTCCTATACCTGTGTTAAAACTGGCAGTAAAAGTCTCGGTAAGGAAATTACTAACCTATTCTGATTGGTCACGCAGGACATAACAATGTTGCAAGGAAACCACACACAAATTTATTAATAGCTGCAAAAAATACTCGACGTACCACGATGTATATATTTTTTTACATTGATGTCGAGTAACGTGATTGTTTTCTTTTTATATTTTATTTTGTTAGTTTAAACGCATTTTTTTTCCATCTGATTGTCGTGATTATTTAATGATTTCGTATTTAACTCCCTAAAGACTTTGCTAATAAATTCCTCTGAAACCGTCGTCTTACATTAATCTAAGGACGAGATATACTGAAATGCAGGTTTTAAAAACTAAAAATTAGCTAATGTATTTGAATTACTTAATTCCTGGATGAACATGTTAAGTTCTCCAAAACGAAAGCCATTTTCAGAAGTGTACAAGTTTGGATTTTGTCTAAGGGAAGAGACTATTGCAGTAGACTGCTGCAAGACATTGCATAGATTTATTACAAACATATATTCAATACGTACATGTTATAAAAAAGAAAAAAAATACATGAAAGAGACTCATGTCAAAGTAGTAGGAGAATCCTGCTCCGGAAAACCCCTTCGGATACATGGAACATATCAATATCCAGAGCGATGTTGTTCAGCATAGCGGTAGCCCTTCCAACACGCATAACTCCCCGTGTGACGTCAGAGGTTGTTCTATGGACAGTTCTTCCGATCGGTTCATTTACGGTGACCAAACCGGATATACTTTAGAACTCTCATATCATTGAATTGTTCATATGAACCAGTGACGTCATTCATAGTAGTGCGTTTTTATTAAAATATTTATTATTATTTATTTCGTACATTTTTAAGAAATTTTACCATCCAATTTAATGCCCTAATTTTTACCGCTCGCAAGAAAACATTTTTTGTATAAAATTTCTCGTAGGCCTGAAGTTTCTCATTAAAGGTTTTTTTCTTTCAATTAATAAAGAATTTCAAATGTTTATCTGAAGTATGTAGAAATCACGACAAAATAGCACGTATGTATGAGATTTCTGTATTAATAATTTATTTTTTTAAATAACTAACTCCTTTGTGAGTTGCTAGTTTTCGCTTAGTAACTATTTCCTTTCCAGCGTCGGTCGATATCATATTCATGAATTTGTTATGGCGTTTTAGGATTTTTAAATATTTAGATTGTTTCCGTACTAAGACAATATAATAACAAGGGAAATACCGTTAATGCCGTGTTTTGCGGACGGTTAGACGAATCAGATCATAAGACGCACCATAAAATTTACATTTCTTTTTTTTAACGTTTCGGACGATACGACCCATCGGACCATAAGTCGTACTCCAATTTCAGGTTGAATTTTTAGAGAAAAAAAATGCTTCAAATGGTCCAAAATATGCGGTAATCTTTTTTTTACAATTTTTAAAAAATAATCATATAATCTAGGCATAGCAAAGTACGACTTCATTTATTTTTTTAATAAGAAAAATCAAGTCTTGAGTTCTATGTAGTCATGTTACATATTCGTAGCTACAAGAGAGTTTGATGATTACACCCGCAATTATTATTTCTTCATAACGATTTTTACTTATGTATATTGATTTATGTTTTTTAGTTGTTCGCCTACCTCTGTTGATAATTTATGAGTTAAATATGAAATTCAAAAATCTTTTCGGAATTCACAAAAATCAACAGATGGAAAAAGTCAACGCATATTCAAATATACGCAGAATGGTAACTGTTACGCAGTGTTTACAAAAAATCACAAAAATGGTGGCCACTCAAACCAGCCGATGACAGGCCAAAAGCCTAGTAAATGCCTAGCCATACATATCTCTTTCTCTAAAATATTCTCCATCTCCGTAATATTTTAATCATTGAAAAATGAATCATTCTTATATACAATTTATGTTAATTTATAATGATATAACAAATGTAACGTAAATTAATGAATTTACCTGTCTTGTAATTATTCTTTTTAAAGTTATTAACAAAAAAGTATTAATATTTAATGCTTTTCATGGTGCAAACTGTTCGATTTAAAATAATGAAGTTCATTGCTACGGAAAATAAGATACAATTTTTTTTCTTACTTGCGGTAAAAATTAAAGCATTAAATTGTATCGCGAAGTTTCTTGAAAATATATGGAAATAATAATTATTTAAAAAAAATTAAAACGAATTACATTCAACGACAACAATAAATCTTCCAAATCAACTAATGATAGTGTAGGGATAAATTTCCGGTTTACGGGGAGCCAACTCACCAACCAACAGAACTCTTTGACTTGAACTTGTGACGTCACAGGCGGAGTAATTTTAAAATTACGAAACTTTAAAAAAAACATAGCGCTGATAAAATACAATACATAAAAATGGCTTTGTTTGCTAGTCTATTAACAAATCAAAAAAGAATTAAAAAGCCACTGAAATTACTCATTGTAGACAGAATAAATACTTTTTTATGGTGAGCAAAACTTCTCGAATGCAAACCATATGAATAATCCTTTTCAAGGTGCAAACCACCGAACACAAGTTGTCGACGGAATGAATAATCTTTTTCAAGGTATCTAAACTATCCAAACGCAAGTTGTTGATTATATAAATAATCTTTTCCAAGGTATAAACTATCGAAACGCAAATTGTTGAAGTCATAAATAACTTAGAGGTGCAAATCATCTGAACGCAAGTTGTTGACAATATAAATAATTATTTTTAAGTTGCAAACGAGTGCAAATTTTTAACAATACAAGTTCAAGAGGCAAACCACCCGAGAGCAAGTTGTATCTGAATTAAATATAGTAATACAAAGCAACAATACTATATATAATAATTTAAGCGCAAGTTTAAAATGATAAATGGTATTTTATATTATTTTTACTCCATTGTTCCAGCATGAAATATTCAACAATACATTGATTTCAAATTGCTTCAACAAAGGTCTCAGACAATAAATTGGAAAATTCAGCTTATTGTTTGGGTCCAGAAGCAAGAATATTGATATTTTATTGTATCCAATGGCTTCCTTTTGGTGTTGAACAAAGGGCCTTATTGGATGCACTTCGCTTTATAATGGTGCAGTTCTTGAGATGAGAAATATCGCATTGGAGTGCTAATGATGAGTGGTGCAAGGTGCAGTGCCTGTAATTCAAGGACTCACCTCGATATCCTGGACTGTTACTTATTACCTGCTTGGAATTCTGCAGAACCCAGTTAACCCACAGTATTTTTTAACGTGATTTGAGTTGGGACTGTTGAGAAACGAAATAGGATTTCGAAGAAGTAATTCTTCTTAGCGGAAGGTTTTTTGTGATTGAAATACAAAAATATCTTATTCAATGTATTTTTAAAAAATTATCAACAAATTACTTTTACTAAATGTTTGTATATAACCACTTAACGACTTTTCTATGTCTACCGGTTTCAAGACGGACCTGTCTCTTCGTTAGGACACTAATTAAACTAACATGCAAACCAACATGCAAAACCCACTATACATCTTCACCATAGTTGTTGCACAAAAATATAAAACCAACACAACATGCATTTTTATAAGCACGCAAGCAAGGTTATATCCAAATATTTAAAAACATTTAGTAAAATGTTTGACCACAAAGTAAATGCTTTGAATATTAATAATTATTTTTAATTTGGTTGATTAATAAATTATTGGTTTTATTGCTTTAACAACATCAACATCTTTAGACAAAAGAAACATACGTTAAATATTGTTTATTAATATTTCATTTTGCGTCTCGTTTTTACCTATATATTTATTTAAAAAGTATTTTTTAGCATCACAACAGGCCAAGAGGCCTAATGAGTAAGTTGGGTGTTTTTTTAATTGGTTAAAAAACTATTAAACAAAGCAAAAAATATATATATATATTTTATTTTTATATATCGTATTATCAGCGCTATGATTTTTAAAAGTTTTGTATTTCTAAAATAACTCCGCGTGTGACATCAGACGTTTTTCTCTGTTAGTTCTTCCGATTTGTTCAATAACGGTGCGCCAACCGGATATCCCTCACAGCTCTCATATCATTAGTTGGTTCATATGAACCAGTGAAATCGATCAAAGTAGTGCGTTTTTATTTATTTTTTGTGCATTTTCAAGAAATTTTGCAGTACAATTTAATGCTCTAATTTTTACCGCGCGCAAGGAAACATTTTTTCGTATCCAATTTCCCGTGGGGCTGAAGTTCCTCATTACAGAGGCGACTCGCAACACACAAAAACAGGCCTTGAGAAAAATCATATTTCATTTTTGTGTTTTCACCGGAAATCGAACCCGTAGTCATCCGTGCTTCAGTCAGGCGTGTTAGCCATTACACCACGGTTGCCGTGACACATAAGTTATGTTGTGCGTAAGTGCTTCTTTCATAATAATATTAGTATGTCTTTTATGTCCTCAATTATATTTTCTATGGCTTATTTTCTTACCCTTGTTAGTAATTTTTTTAGGAACAGAGCTGGTTTAAATCAATATAAACTTATGAAAATAAATCCAAAATATAAAAACACGATTGTTTTCAACACATGTGTTTGTAAGTATTAGATTATAAGGAAGTACCTACCTAAGCTATGTTCCATACATCGCATTCGCATATAAACACCTTTTTAGATTCTTTACAAAACAGAACAACGAAATAAAAAATCTAAATGCATTAATTCTATTTCTCTATTTATTATGGATATATTAGACCAGGAAATTTTCTCTAATTAATAACTTGTGGGTTGGTTGATTTTTGGTTAACACCGTAGGGTGAAATATAATGCTTTTTTTTCTTCTGGGGGGTCTGAAGACATTTACAACAGATTTAACATTGTTTCCTTATTGCATGTTGGACGGTATTACATGTTATTTACCTACCCTTAAGATTTATTTGACTAGATTTTATTGGTGGCAATAGTATACTTATTGAAGCGCATGTAAATTTAAATCTATAAAAATGAAATATATTATGAGTTTAAGGGTAGTATGGCGGACTCAAGGCTCCAAATCAAATGATTTTTTTTTTATTTAATATTAAATCATTCATTTTAAGATGTCAAAAAAACTTTTGCGTTATATTTCACTTAATTAACTTATTTATTCCTTTATGCTTTTACTTAATGTAACTATCTTTTAGAACCATAAATAGTTATTTAACTCGCTATGTTTCACATTCATATAGTTTTGTCTTTTGTTTAAGACAATTGCAATAAACTTTAACATATTGTTAAAGTAAAGAGTTTATTTTATTCAAAAACTTTACATGCATTTTATTCAGTTTACCAACATATGCATACTCGTAAAGGCGGGCATATTGCCTTAAGGCAAATTCTGTCTACCTACCTAAACTGTTCAATTTGAGAAAATCAGTGGGGTATATACATATTTTAGGTATATTATAATATATTTACTATAAAGCAAAACACTGATATATGCATACATGTATGTACATATATTTTTTTTAATTAACTAAATATTTATACTATACTTTAAAGAGAGGAGAAAATAAAGAGGGGAAAAAAGAGGAAGGAGAAAAAAAAACTCAAGTGTTCAGGAAGTGATATTTTATCCGTGATTTGAATGTAAATGTCTCTGACATTAAAGAGTAGATTATTCTATAATCGAGCAGTTACATATGAAATAGGAGGCAAAAGAATTAGAGTGGTGAATGGGTATTGAAAGGGTTCTCTCATTACCAGAACGAAGGGATAGCTCATGCTGTGATAGAGGTTGAAAGAGCTCTTTCAGATAAACAGGCGAAGTGAGATTATTTCAAATATTGTAATAAGTTACGCATCTTCCATTCATCAGCATTGCTCAGTCAAAATACAAGAAACTCAAATAATTTATACAATGTATAACTAGTTAGTTTCTTTAGTAAAATAATTATTTCAAAAATCAAAGTTATTTCTATGAATTTGCTTGAAACCAAAAATAGTTTAATGATAAATTAAATGTTAAATACAAATTTACATAAATGTTTAAACATAAACGTTATAGAGTTGCATACAGAAAACATGATACCGATGTATTTATTTTATTTATTTTTTAATTAATTAATTATTCACACTCTTTATCAAAATACAATTCCATATTCACTTTACCCAGCTAACAAGGGTACATACCCCGTTCCAAGCTAGGCAATTACATTTTTATATATTATAATAGTTAACAAATTAATATAGAGCACAGACAAACAAAATATAAACTTATTCGGATACACATTTTGATTCATATACATACAGACATACACATATATACACACATGTATATATAAATATACACATATATACACATGTACATACACACACACGTACATACACCCATGCGCATACACATACATACATTCATAAAAACATAGACAATTTATTTATGCGAAACTTCATGGTTGTCATCTATAAATATATTTTTTTTAAATTATTCCTTATTTTTTATATTTTATTTTTGACATCCAGTAAGGTTCTCTAATCCGTGGCATGCATCAACTTTTCTGACTCCCTACGACCAATGTCATGAAAGAGCGAGGTCAACACCTTCCGTAACTTGACAACACTCCCGTCTTTCCACGATTCTGGCAAAAGGTTATGGACCTTTTTGCCCACGTTATAGTGTTGTCTCGATGCCAGAACAGTGTTGACCCCTTCACTTAGTATCAGATCCCTATTAGAGTATCTTGTATTATGGTTGTGGTTGACGCTTGGGTAAATGTCTCTCTTTATGTGTGTAACCACGACCGTTCTCAATATATACTGTTGAATAATATTCAGTACTCTGAATTCTTTGAAGAGCAAGTCACTTGGATAGCGAAATGTTTTTTTTAAGATGACTCGGATTAAAGATTTCTGTGCAATTGCTACACGTAGTTGTAGAACATACAAAAGAAAAAAACTTTTCAAATGATTTTAAAACGATAGCAAATAAAATTTAAAGTTTATGAACCGCCTAGAATTTGCTTTAGCATAATATTTTTGAATTAATTTATCTTTTTAAAAATAACAAAAAAAAATTAACTTTTTCAAAATTAAACTTGAAGAGCTGATTTGTAAGAATAAATTTTAATAAATCCTGAATTGTAACTAAAATAATCTAATTTTACGAGATAATCCATAGGATGGTTTTACACTGGATAATTTCATATAAAAATACCTAAGAATGCTTCAAAAGTATACGTAGATGTCAAAGATTAAATTTGTCTTCATAGAGAAACCTTTTAATCATTTTTTTTATCTCTACCCAACTCCTTACTATGTGATCCTTTTTTGAATACAGAAGCTTATTGTATTTTGAACTTAGCGGTATTCTTTTTTATGTGGGTAGTGAATTATAGGTGTCGAATATATAGTTCAAATACGTATTTACATCTTAATCACAACCACCAAACTTATCAGGCAACATCTTTGACTTTAGGTGTTCTAATTTTGCTTGACAATTAAAAAGGAAAGAAGTAAGGCACATTTTTTTCACTCAAACTGATGCTTCCGTGCTTTATACCAGAATAATTCTAAAAATGGCCGCCAGGCGTGTTTATGATTTCACTTCTTCAATCGGGGTAAGTTGCGCATTTTTGTTAAATATTTTGATTCAAATCGCTTGCAAATTGAGGACAAATGCATAAACGTTACAGTATAAATGTATGTAATAATACATTCGCTACAAAAAAACTGCATGTCAATGCATTCATAAAATCTCTTTTTTTTCCATTCTTGTTTTTTTCGTTATAATAATTACACCGTCTTGAATTTATTTTAAAAGTTTATTTAAATTTCTTGAAGTATCTTTAAATGCATTTATGAAACCACTCAATCCACACTTGCAGTCTTTTTAATATGATTGGTGAGAAATACGTTTCGGGAAAAGTTAATAGAAGACTTACAAATTAATCCCCCACCAGCTTCATTATTCGATTTCTAGGAACGGTTTCTATATTTTTTTTTATAATCAACCTTCCGGTTAACGAATCAGCTTCTCCGAACATCAATATTGGTGAATATTACCCTCGAGCGAGACAAATGCAAGAAAAACGAAGCGTAATTTCCAATTTTTCTTCTGAGAAGTTTGTTAGTTGGGACGACATTTAATTATAAAGAGAATCCGTTTTCATTTTACTTACAAAACCTCTTTGTGGCGGGTTTTAACTCTTCTTTCTATTAAAAACTTTGCTTCAGAATCTTCAACAATTACTTTGTTATACCATTTAAAAAATACACCTCTATGTCGTGTAGCTGAATTATTTAAAACAATCATAATAAAATTATAATTGTAATTTTATTTATTTTTTCAAACATAATGAGGAATTTCAGCCCTACGGGAAATTGGATACAAAAAATGTTTACTTACGCGGGGTAAAAATTAGAGCATTAAATTGTACGGCAAAGTTTCTTGAAAATGTACAGAAGAAATTATAAAAAATATTTTGATAAAAACGCACTACTTTAAATGACGTCACTGGTTCATGTGAATAAACCTATAATCTAAGAGCTATGGAAGATTTCCGGTCTGCTTGTCGCTTCTGGACCAATGGGAAGAACTGAATGAGAATAAGCGGAAATGAACCTCTGACGTTACACGCGGAGTTATTTCAGAAATACAAAACTTTGAAAAATCGTAGCGCCGATAATAGGATATGTAAAAATTAAAAAAAAAAAGTTGACTTAGTTTAACAGTCTATTAACGAATAAAAAATTTGAAAAAAACCACTGAACTTCCTCATTTATGTCCGATGGCAAGACTCCCGCTGGTACAATGATGGTTTAAGTTATGCAACTCGGTTAACTTAAGAATATACCTTGTCCGCGTCATAAGCAAGTGTGAAAGCAATACAATTATATGAATCATCAACGTATTTATAACAAGTTAAAAATACGAAAAAAAAAATTGTGAATTACAACAATACAACATTAAATAAATAATTAATATATTACAACAGAGATAAAGAACATTTTAGAGAACGTAATATAGAAGTCTAGGCATCTACAGGGCTTATGACCTGTCATTGGCTGGTTTAAGTGGCCACTTTACACACTGTGTAACATTCACCATTCTGCCCATATTTGAACATTTATATTCCTTCAATTATTTCATCTGTTGATGTTTGTGAAGATACACAGTGTGTCAAGTGGCCATTTAAACCAGCCAATGACAGGTCTTATGTCTTAGGGCTTATGCCCTGTATACGCCTAGACTTCAATATTACCATCTCAAAAATGTTCCTCATCTCTGTTGTAATATGTTAATGTAAACAGCTCCCCAAGGAGTTGAATCCAGTCCTTGTCTACAAAAATTTGGACAAACTCAAAATACTGTTGATAAATCTACCTGGTCCATGAAGAAGTATGGAAATTTTAAAAATACATTTTTAGGCGTTGCCTAGTATGTAGGTGAAATAATTCAATTAGATGAATCTCACCCGCATAAATAAAGGTTTCAGCTCTTTATCTTCACAAACATCAACAGATGAAAGAATTGGAAAAATATAAAATATGGGCAGAATTTAAGTATTTCCTACATTTTGAAATCACATTTTTTTTTTTTATGACTTTTTGGAAAAATTTAATAAGAATTTTTTTAAAGCTTATCATGAGGAATGTTCTTCTTAAAGTTTCGCGGTCTGGCCCTGAAAAACCGAGTATATTTTTTTCCATTGTATTTTTTTTAAATACGGAATAGTTTAATCTTATTTTACATCTCGCCTCTCCGGCTATCCTTATAAAAAAAATATAAATCGGTCGCTCTATTGAGACGCGAAGGAATCATAAACAAACAAACACACATTCGCATCTATAATGTTAGTATGGATGTCGGTGCAACCAAATTACGATACCTCAGTGTAAGCTACGAGGTCTGATTATTACAAAAAAAATTGCTCGTAGAGTGATCTCAAATACTGGGGGCGTAAACCATTTTCAAACGTCGTCCAGTTAAATATTAGTGCAATAGTTAGTTGCAAACCCGAGGTTTACTTTTTTACTGTCTAGTGTCCGTACGATATACCAATCATCATACCTTTATTCGCACCTAACAGTGCACAGAGTACTGCATTAGAACATCAAATGCAACATATTTTGATTATCTGTTACGTGAAAGTAAGGTGATGAGACATACGCTTCAGAACCCTGTCCAGGAACTATGAAATATTGCAGCGCAAAAACAAATATTTTACATCAACCAGGATTTACACTATAGACCGCGTGGAGTCGAAAATACTCGTCTTATTTTCAATATTTTTAAGGCTGAGCGGAAGGTTGAAAGTTTTTTTTTTCAAGATCGGAAAAATAATTTTGAGAATGCTCACGGTTTAATATCGGGGTTTTAGTATTATTCTGATATCTTGCAGATATATTAACAAGAAAGTTATTTATCTATTTTCTTTAAAAGATTTGATGTTTAAGTTTTATTTGTTTTGATTTAATGCTTAACAAATGAGAACCCTGAGCTTGCTTCATTGATACAAGATGGTTTCATCTGGGGGTAATAAGAGGTTGTGACACCCAAAGTGTCTTATGTCCAGTTTATTTCTTTTTTTTTTTTTGGTTTCTATCGCTGCAGAAAACCCCGCTTCACATAGATAGGATGTCGGAAATGGCAATAGGAATTAATTTTCAGTCATTACAGCTCTATGATAAATTTTATTGGTATGTTCGATTTTTCAAAAGTAATTTTGATTTTTAAGCAAACCCTTGCGCAGCCAGGGGGTTGGGACCACTGGTCTAAAACACTGGTTCTGTATCACTTGTTACTGTATTTTTCAACTTAACCTTAAATTAAATTAAAAATCGAAATTGTTACTTAGATAGCTTAATCTTAAAAATCTTAGTCTTTCTTTAGCCTTATAATTTTTTTCTTTGCTTTTTAGTGATCGACAGTCCGAATAGCTACGATCGAACCTTTGGCCACCACTGGAGTAGTAACAAAGCGAAGTGTGACGGCAGAGCTTGATTAGTCCGGAATAATTGTGATGTCACAACACGCGTCTCCAACATACATTGAATCTGATCGCTGCTTTTGATCTATTATAATTCGAAGTTCCTATCAGTCAATAAAATATGCTGTCGTTATATTACCGTTTAATTCGTAGAATAGCGCGTTGCCTGTTGGAGGCGCGCACTTCACAAAATCAAAAGTTAATTACCGAACAGACCTCATCAGTAATATTGCCGTTGTAAACGTTATTTTATTTTTCTTTATTCGCACTGATTATTTGTTTATTTTGGTTACCCAACAAAAATATTTGAATTAATGAAAGAAACAATCATTATAATGAGGAAATTTGGCAGTTCTTTCATGTTTATATTTTTATTTGTTGATAGACTATTAAACTAAGCCAATTTTTTTTAAAGTTTTGTATTTCTGACTCCGCGTGTGACGTCCCAAGTTCTCTTTTGTTTCTTTGGTTTTGCCGGTTAGTCCGTTGACGTTCCGTAAACCGAAAATCATTCACAGCTCTCGTATTATTGGTTGATTCATATGAACTATCGACAATGTTCAAAGTAGTTAATTTTTTTCGTACATGTTTAAGAAACAAAAAATTTTTATTTTCTCGCACATAGATGTAAGTTTTTCTCCTATGTCCAGTTCCTGGAGTATAGATACATTTGTACGTCTGGCCGCCCACGGAATCCGCAGCATTCGCCGCCAAAACCACATTTCGAAAGCTTCGACTTTTTCTTTTCAGATTCTCTCAGTGTCCAACACTCCACCTCCACACCGTATATGAACACTGAGAAAACACCAGTCTCTTTTTAGTGTAAAGTCACCCCGGAAAAAAATATCACTCCCTCGGGATTTTTTTTAGTAAATAAATGAATAGACGTCGCAACGTAGCGACCGATTGATGTGGTTTTTAGAATAGGGATTTCCGAAGAACTGACAAGTGTAACAAGCTACTTTTCATCCCAAAAACAATATCACTTCATCCAGAAAATTCTTTAAAAAAAAAAAATAAAAGATAGAGAGTGACGGAGAGGAGGATGCGGACAAAGACAATTTATTACCTATGGCAGTTTTGATAAATTTAATATTTTTGGTAAATATATCTATGTCGTTAAATTTCCTGTTATACGTATCCATAAAACGGAAAATCGTTGCTGCGTCGTAATAGACTAACGGATCGTCCTTTTATCGCGAAGCGATAATTAAAGGAACGGCAATCAATCCAGGCTAATTTTGATTAAGAAAAAATGTATATAATCCCACCGGGAAAATTCTTATTGCTAAACAACAAAACTAACTAATTTTTCTCTAATTCCACGCGAGCAAAGCCACGGGTAAAAGCTGGTTAAATATATTTTGTAAACCTAGTCAAACGGGTTTTAAAACGTTGTTTAGTCAATTTAAATTTAGACCACTGTCTAAATTTAAGGAGGGAATATTGAAGTCTTGGCATTTACAGGGCTTATGACC
Source organism: Micrasema longulum (assembly GCF_059751315.1). Taxonomy (NCBI): domain Eukaryota; kingdom Metazoa; phylum Arthropoda; class Insecta; order Trichoptera; family Brachycentridae; genus Micrasema; species Micrasema longulum. The sequence continues at coordinate 50,186 of NW_028278904.1, read as the reverse complement.
TATCATCGGTTGGTTTTATTGACCAGTTTACACACTGTGTTTACCATTCTGCCAATGTTTAAACATCCACATTTCCTCTTCCATCTGTTAACTTTTGTGCAATAAAAGAGCTGAAATCCTTATCATGTGGGTAAGATTCATCCGGCTGAACCAATGCACCTATTAGGTAACGCCAGAAAACAATTTTCCATTTTTTTTACTTCTTTTAAATATACTATTTAAAAATAAAAAAAACTATCAAATCACACATTTTTTTTGTACTCCTAGGAGTTACAACAAACTCATTTTGGGACAGAATAATATTTACATAAAGGTATGTTAATAATAAAAATATAGTAACAAGTAATAATATGTACATAAAACTGAAATAAGGTAGCAAGCAAGTATAAAATACAAAGAAATTAAAATAATTCATAATAAAAGTTAATATTGAACATTTGCATATAGTAAGAAAGAAATATCCGAGGAAAAAAAGAACTTAAAACTGAATTTAACCTTCCACGTACCTCCTCAAGTAGTAGTTTTGTAATTTTAGAAATAGTCGTGACTATACAAATTTAAAACGTTTATATGAACTTCTGAAATGGTATGTATATTTAAATACATTTCTCAAAACACTTTATAGATACTGGGGTAAAAGAAACATATCTGAGAAAAAAAATAATGATAAAATAATAAAGAGCAACAGATGTATGCCGGTGATAATTAATCAAAACGACCTTTTATGTTAATGCCTTAATTGCATCTACTACTATTTTTATTTATTTCCCAATTAGTTAATTTAACAAAGTGCAAACATTTGGACATTCTTAAAATATTGTAAGTCTGTTTTAATTACTAACATTCTATTTTTAAAACATTCACAAGCTGACAAAGAGGTGGATTCGTTTTATCTTTGAAAGTTACGTTTCTCAAGTTGGTGGATAGAATTAAATCAAATCGGATCAATTGCTCAAGCTTTAGTCCGTGTACTTGATAATTTCCAATCCAATTGTGACAAATCGATCATTTCGGTGACCGATCGATTTCCACGGCGGGAGTTTTTCTGTTGGCGGCGAGTTTGTGCTCTGTGTTCCCAGTCCAGTGTGCCCATACCGGGGAAATTCGGCCCCTTTGTATTCGTTTATTTAATTAAATCTGAATTAAATACAATGGTCTTACGATTATTCTGTCACGTCCCAAGTACTAAAATTAGATAGAATCTTTGTGAACAACGGTGGCGTACAAAAATCTAAACTTAGACTCTTAATTTTGTATTAATAATTTATTTTAACTGTGCTTTTGACTGTGTGAATTGGAGCAAACTATGGGTTGTCCTCAATGAAATGGGCGTACCAGCACACTTTATTTACCTGATAAAATTTCTTCATAATAAAAGCTCAGCCATTGTGAATTTTAACAATGAACTATCAGATTACTTCCCAGTTCAAAAAGGCGTTAAACAAGGTTGTATATTGTCTCCAGTCTTGTTCAATTGGTGAATATATCATTCGAAAGGCACTTGACGGGTGTACAAGAAGGTTCACAATTGGAGGAAGGAAGTTATCCTATCTGAGATATGCTGATAACACCACACTTATTGCATCGTCAAAAATTGAAATGAAAGAACTGATTGACCGAATATATGCTGCTAGTTCAGACCTGGGATTCTCAATGAATATGATCAAAACTTAGCTTATGATCATTAATCGAGCTAATAAAGTAACACTATTATCCTCGTTGCATAACTTAGAAAGAGTCAACGATTTCATTTATTCAGGTTCTTATATCAGCGATGGTGGTGGGTGTGAAGGTAAAATACGGTGACGTGTTTGTATTGAAAAAAGTGGTATGAGTTGGCTGGTGAAGATTTGGAAGAATCGCAGTATAACCATTTACACTAAAAAGAGACTGGTGTTTTCTCAGTGTTCATATACGGTGTGGAGGTGGAGTGTTGGACACTGAGAAAATCTGAAAAGAAAAAGTCGAAGCTTTCGAAATGTGGTTTTGGCGGCGAATGCTGCGGATTCCGTGGGCGGCCAGACGTACAAATGTATCTATACTCCAGGAACTGGACATAGGAGAAAAACTTACATCTATGTGCGACAAAAAAATATTATTTTCTCGCACATAGATGTAAGTTTTTCTCCTCGGTCACCGAAATGATCGATTTGTCACAATTGGATTGGAAATTATCAAGTACACGGACTAAAGCTTGAGCAATTGATCCGATTTGATTTAATTCTATCCACCAACTTGAGAAACGTAACTTTCAAAGATAAAACGAATCCACCTCTTTGTCAGCTTGTGAATGTTTTAAAAATAGAATGTTAGTAATTAAAACAGACTTACAATATTTTAAGAATGTCCAAATGTTTGCACTTTGTTAAATTAACTAATTGGGAAATAAATAAAAATAGTAGTAGATGCAATTAAGGCATTAACATAAAAGGTCGTTTTGATTAATTATCACCGGCATACATCTGTTGCTCTTTATTATTTTATCATTATTTTTTTTCTCAGATATGTTTCTTTTACCCCAGTATCTATAAAGTGTTTTGAGAAATGTATTTAAATATACATACCATTTCAGAAGTTCATATAAACGTTTTAAATTTGTATAGTCACGACTATTTCTAAAATTACAAAACTACTACTTGAGGAGGTACGTGGAAGGTTAAATTCAGTTTTAAGTTCTTTTTTTCCTCGGATATTTCTTTCTTACTATATGCAAATGTTCAATATTAACTTTTATTATGAATTATTTTAATTTCTTTGTATTTTATACTTGCTTGCTACCTTATTTCAGTTTTATGTACATATTATTACTTGTTACTATATTTTTATTATTAACATACCTTTATGTAAATATTATTCTGTCCCAAAATGAGTTTGTTGTAACTCCTAGGAGTACAAAAAAAATGTGTGATTTGATAGTTTTTTTTATTTTTAAATAGTATATTTAAAAGAAGTAAAAAAAATGGAAAATTGTTTTCTGGCGTTACCTAATAGGTGCATTGGTTCAGCCGGATGAATCTTACCCACATGATAAGGATTTCAGCTCTTTTATTGCACAAAAGTTAACAGATGGAAGAGGAAATGTGGATGTTTAAACATTGGCAGAATGGTAAACGCAGTGTGTAAACTGGTCAATAAAACCAACCGATGATAGGTCATAAGCCCTGTAAATGCCAAGACTTCAATATTCCCTCCTTAAATTTAGACAGTGGTCTAAATTTAAATTGACTAAACAACGTTTTAAAACCCGTTTGACTAGGTTTACAAAATATATTTAACCAGCTTTTACCCGTGGCTTTGCTCGCGTGGAATTAGAGAAAAATTAGTTAGTTTTGTTGTTTAGCAATAAGAATTTTCCCGGTGGGATTATATACATTTTTTCTTAATCAAAATTAGCCTGGATTGATTGCCGTTCCTTTAATTATCGCTTCGCGATAAAAGGACGATCCGTTAGTCTATTACGACGCAGCAACGATTTTCCGTTTTATGGATACGTATAACAGGAAATTTAACGACATAGATATATTTACCAAAAATATTAAATTTATCAAAACTGCCATAGGTAATAAATTGTCTTTGTCCGCATCCTCCTCTCCGTCGCTCTCTATCTTTTATTTTTTTTTTTTAAAGAATTTTCTGGATGAAGTGATATTGTTTTTGGGATGAAAAGTTAGTTAATATATAGGGATGAAAAGATAGTTAATATCATTTTTAAATTAAAATCGGTGTTTTTACAAGGTTAAATGAAATAATTCTTGAGCTGAAACCAGCATCATTTTACTGACAGTCAAAGGTTTTTTTTTAAGTGATCGACAAAAGTAGCGATTGATAAACCAATACAGTACCTCTCAATTTCATACTAAGAAACTTCACTTATGGGTTTTCTGCTTATTTTGTATTTGATTAACACAATGTTTTTTTTAAATTAAGATTTTAAAAACCAGTATTAATATTTTTTTTTTTATATTTTTTATTTATTAATAAAACATATAAGACATGAATATCATGATATTATATTCCCAGGAGTTGTACGAGAAAACTCATTTGGGACGGTACATAAAAAAAATAGTACATTTCTTGTAACAATACATAGTATACATTTAAACAATAAAAATTTTAACAAATTTTAACAATCTATGAACTTAATATTAAAAAAGGAAAGAAAACATTTAAACAATCTGTGAACTTAATATTAAAGAAGAAAATAAAAACATTCAAACAATCTGTGAACTTAATATTAAAAAAGAAAAGAAAAACACTTAAACATTCTGTGAAATTAATATTAAAAAAGAAAATGAAAACATTTAAACATTCTGTGAACTTAATATTAAAAAAAGAAAAGAAAAACATTTAAACCTAAAACACAATACATAGACTATTCACAGAAACTGAGCTAAAAACTATCACTTTCAAAAAGATTCAAGAAATAGGTCTTCATTTCTGGTCTTTGAGATTTACCACTCGACATTTCATTTTTAAGGTCATCAGGCAGTTTATTAAATTGTATACGACCAATGTATTCCAGAGACCTTTTGCCGAACTTCGTGGAACAACATTTAGAAATGTGAAGATTTTTTGCATGTCGTGTATTATAGTTGTGAATTTCATGATTAAATGTAAGTTTTAAATTTGTGTGAGCAGAAAAGTTTATGATGTTTGAAATAGTGTTAGTGATGTCATACAGTGCCATTACCTTGAAAGGAAGTATTTTAATTGAATTCAAATCGTACAAATAATGTAAAATCTTATATATTCAAGTAGATAAAGTGTGCGCTTATGTTTGATTATATAATATTCAGTTTATTTATATCTGTCATTTCAAAAAAAATAAATGCTTATTATTTAACTTTATTCAGATCTATAAAAAGCGTCTAGTAAATTAATAAAATATAAATTATCAATCAATAGCTGCTAAGCATACACTTCATAGACACGTTACATTTGTACCACTAATGAAAAATAATCTACATGTATTAAACGCCTAATGTAAACAATTATTTTATCAGGGGCAGAACATTTGGTAGGGCGCATTGCACCGGGCGAGTAAAAAAATGCTTTAATAATACTAAAGTCAAATCAATTACTTATGTGTGATCTTGGCTAATAGTTTTTTGAGTGCATTCTATTTTTAATTTCATTTATTAAATTATTGTTTTATTTATTTTTATTTTATTTTATGTTATGTTTTATTTTTTATTATTATCATTCGTAAAAACTGGAAAAGGATCATGAAATATGTATAACTATCTATTTCGTCAGTAATATTCTTTTTTTAGTCGGATAGGTCGAGTGTATGAGATCTATCTTCATTTTTTATCATCTGTGTCTAGTATACGAGATTTAGGTATTATACTTGACACTTAATTTTTATTTTACAATTCATGTTGAAAATGTTATCAATAAATCCTTAAAACTCCTTGGATTTATTAACAGAAGCACAACTGACTTCAAAAATATCAATTCCCCTAAAACTCTCTTCTGTTCCCTAATTCGCCCGCACCTACGGTATTTCTCTGTTATCTCCTCTCCATATTATGATGTTCACATCAAAAATATTAAATCAGTTCCACATCGATTTTTAAAAAAAGATAGGCTGGAGGTAGGGCTTATCCAGAGACCAATGTACGTTTAATGAGTTAAAAACTAGCTTAAATATATATTTTCTACAAGACCGTCAAAATAAATCCGACCTTCTAGTCCTATTTAAAATTTTCAACTTACTTTTTGATGCGCCTGAACTTCACTGAGCTCAATAAAATTACATATCCCAACTAGAAACCTGAGACAAAACTTACTCTTTCATACCGATAACCATAGAACTAACTATAGTTTTCATTCTCCTATGCTCAGAATTCTTAGGTCTGCCAACAAACATACCAGTCTTTATTTCTTTGATAACAAATTATCTTCTTTCAAACAATCACTGAATCAAAATCAATTAAAAACACCTCTCTTCTGCTTCCACTCCCATTAAGTCTACTATATACCATTGTGTCTTTCTACTTGCCTTTACAATAATTTTCTACGTATAAATATATCCTTAAAAATGACAGTTTGGCGTATATATAAAAAAACAAATAATTATATTGGGTAACTACTATAAAACGTAATACTTAGTTAATGAAAAAAGAAATTTTGTATTTTTACGACTTTTATCTAACTATTTACATATTCGCCTCATACTTAAGGAAATATTTATTTTATTAAAAGAACAAAATAATGACCGGTTAAAGTCCTGTAAATGCTATTACTTCCGTATTGCTCTCTCTGGTTTCCGTTCGCGTTGTAATGTGAGTTAGTACCCACATGATAAAGGTTTCAGCTCTTTTGCTTCACAAAAGTCAACAGATGGAAGAGTTGAGGAAATGTGGATGTTGACCACTTAAACCAGCTAATGACAGGTTATAAGCCCTGTAAATGCCTAGACTTTCATATTCTAAGGTATAATTAGGTGTTCAAATTTAATTTGTAGAACTATCTAAATAAATACTCTTACATTACATTCCCTTCTCAAAAATGTTTTCCCTCTCTGTTGCAACAACTTTAAAAAAAAAACACCGGTTTAAATTTTATTTATCTATGATATATTATTAATTAAGTTGCACTTTGGTGGGATTCCCAGATAATTAGGGTTTAAACATATTTATATCTTTTTCTGATTAAATTCGAAACATGTTTTTGTCATTTTCATTTTTTCTGGCGAGTATTTTATTAGTATGTATCTTAAAATATTGCTTCATTCATCTATAGGTATGTAAACTTCCCTGTCATAAAATCAAAGTATTGTGCTAACTTAACCTGTCAAAATGTGTATTTCCCACTCTGTCGTATTCCGCCATGTGTTCTTTTATTAATTTAAACTTAATCCCAATTTCACTCCAATTACTCCCAAAAATGAACTGTTTAGCAAACAAGTTTTAAATATTTATGTTTTATGTCTCCTGTTACAATACTTATTTGATCTTCTTATCTCCAAAATATGTTAGAAATAGTATAAAAGCTATAAACGTTGTAAAGAATTTACCAGTCATGAAAATGCCTACTTACGCGAAAGCGCTCGTTGGTCAAAAAAATAAAAAAGTAAAACTTGACCGAGAAGTTTTATTGATAACTTTATTTAAAAACTTATAATGTTAGAAATCAAACACTGATTTGAATCTACTGAACACTTTATGTTATTTTTACAAATATAAAAATAAAAGCTTCGTGACAATTGTTTCGCCTTGTTAGGGCATTTTCAAACGAATGTAAAAATAAAATAAAGTATTCAGTAGACTCAAATCAGTGTTTGATTTCTAATATTATATGTTTAAATATAGAGTTCTACAAAATAAACACAAAATCATTAATCTTTGTTTATAGTTTTATCCAAATCATTAAGTATTTTACCTCCACAAAATCATACAAATTCAAAGGTCGCCAGTTTATTTTTCATTTTCTTGAGTAAATCCTTAAAGAATGGAGTCATATGTTCCTTTATGAAGATAAATCTGCATTTTTATTAAGTATCTCATTTGTGTTTTTTTTTCTTATTTATGAGCATATCTCGCACTTTTTTATCATTAAATTGAACTATTATAGAGTCACCTTTTTTCTGATTTTTCTATTTGTTACAGTAAATATAATCAACAGAATTACTAATTAATTTGGCGTCCTTTAAAATAAACGTGTTTATTCAGCAGTCACCCTGTACTCAATATTACAACTCACATCACTTGATCTAACAAATTTCTATTACATCATCTGTATCGGAATGCCATCAGTAAGGCATTTCAGTAGTACCTGTGAGAAACTTTAGTTATGGATTGGTAATTGATTATATACCGCGAGAATTCTCCATTTCATTACAAAAAAAAGACTTTGATGCGTCTTAATCCAGGTTTTCATTTAGTCATTATTTAGTTCACGATTTATTTAAAGAATCAGTAGATTCGTAAAGCGTGATTTCAGATTCAACTCAGTAATGAAGAAGTACTCGTTCACGTAATATGGTGAAATGCATTGTTCATGTGTAACTAATTGTTTTATTCAATGAAATGTTCATTCTTTTCCTCTACAAAGTCTTCTCGGTTAACGGACGTTTTGATCTGTGTCTATCAATAAAATGTTCAGCCCAAACCATCCTGAATAAAATATGTAAACACTGCCATCAGAAGAAAAATACAGCTTTTTGACAAAAATCACAAAATTAGTCAAATATGAGATAATTTTCTACAATTTTTTTAACTATTTGATATAAAGCATTGAGCAGTAAAAAACATATTTCAGTACGAAAAATGACACACTGTCTTTTTACTTATAATTTTTTATTTTTTATTTTATTTTTTCATTTTATTAATAAAACATATAATATATACAGTACATATTACCTGGAGTTATTAAAAAAAAAACTCATTTGTTACCGTACATATAAAGAATACATTTTCGTAACAATACATAATATCATACATAGTTAATACATACGAAATAGTAAGAAAACATTATTTAAAAAACATTAAATACTGTACTTAACACCATTTATATAAATAACATTAATAACTATCACTATAAAAAAGATTTAAGTAATATTTTTAATTGCGACACTTTTGGATTTTCTATTCTACTTTTTGTGTTTTAGTTCATCGGACAGTTTATTAAATACGGAATTTCCAATTTAAATGTACCTTTTTTTAAATTTGCATAAAGTTGATATAAATACTAAAAAGTTTTCACCTGCGTCACCACAGTACGCATAGTATTTACGAAAACAGTTTATAATATGCATAGTTTATGCAATGCTACAACCACCGCCACTGGTTCTAAAAACAAATTAAATAATTGCTCATTGACTGTCAAAAGATCGTAATGGTTTGGAAAATGGGGATGGTTTGAGCAGGAAAGCTGATTGGTCAAGTTAAGTGTAAAAATAATGGGACATATTAAGATTTTATTTTATTATTTATTAAAAGTTTATATTCTAAGGTAAATGAATTCGAAATACCTCCATTTTGTTCATTATAATTTAAATATTCCATGACTAGTACATAAAAAAAATACTCCCGTATTTATACAAAAAATAAAGAAGTTATTAAATCATTTACAAAAAGTGAAAGAGTATTATGGTTTAAATATCTCTATGTACTGTTCATTAATATTTCTCGACTTTCTCCAAATCAATATTATTTAACTGTAGTTGATATATCCCAGATTTTTTCAATCCAAATTTCGGTAAACATTATATTTACTTTGTAAAAACCGTACCGGCGTTTAAATTTAAATAAATAATATGCATTAATTTAATAGCTGTACACATTTTTCAATGCTGAAAATAAATGATAATTTTATAATGCATACGTTCGCAGCCATCTTGAGTTTGCATCTGTTGTTTGGAATCCTCGATATACAATTTATATATCACAACTAGATAAAATACAGAATAGATTCCTTAAACTTCTGGATTGTAAATCTCTTACATATTTTGACTCGTATGAAGACTCTTCTTCCTTTCATAGTTTAACTTCCCTTACTAAACGTAGAAGCATTTCTGATCTGTCTTTCCTCTTCAAAATTTTAAACAATTTTATCGATAGTCCATATCTCTTGGAGCGTATTTCAATCAATTGTCCCGTTAAGTCAACACGACAAGTTCATTTTTTTAATAATTCATTGCCTAAAAAAAAATGTGTTCAAAACGCGTTTATTTATCGTAGCTGCTCCAAATTGATTTTACTTTGTCCCCATTTAGATATTTTTAATAAAAGATTTAATGACTTTAAAAAAAAACTTTTTGATACACTGGAAAATGAAACATTTGTCAGTGTGTAATAAGTTTATGTTCCTTTAATTGTGTTTATTTTATAATAATATCAAAATTTTGAATTGGTCAACTATATTATGAAAATCCCTCTCCTCCACTCCTCCACTCTATTTCCTCATCCCTCGACCTTCTTACGAGCTTTTTTTTTCTCATGTCTTTTATAATATATTATTTTTCTCTTTACTGTGTAACATATTCTCTCATTATATTTGTGAAAAACTTTAACTGGATGTATGTACTATTTTTTATATTTTGTATTCTTAAATAACAACTGTTGTTTTTCCTTAATAAATAAAAATAATATCAGTTAATTTACAAATGTTATATTAACTAACTTCATGAAGTAAATGCATAGATTTATTTCGTATTCCATACATATATTTTTATTGGAATTTACAAACAACTGTGACAGATAGTGAGAAAAATAATATAACGTAGAACTGATATAGTAGATGTTCGCATTCCTTAGATTATTACATTTTCTCTACATAAATTCACACACGGTTGAAAAAACTATTAAATGACATTTTATTTTATTTGTGTTTCTATAAGATGTTTCTTCTCAGTTAAGCAATAATTATTTTTCCTGTACTTATGTTGTCCTGCCAATGAACCATTAATTATAAAACACGAATACGTATCTTAGGGATCTGTGTGCGCTCCTGCCGTACGATATGTGATAGCTTAGGAAATACTTTGGGAGCCCTACATAACATTCCTTGCATGTCCCAACTGACATACTATGTGTATACATGTAGATACTCCTCAACAAGTAAATCCATTTAAGATTAATGAATGCTCAAAATGTGCCACACGGATTAGAAATATTTGAAGTACTTAGATTCTACCAAAATTATTAATTTTGTACCTAAACGAAATTTGTATATTAAATATCTTACCTCCTGGGAAAATAAGTATGCCGACTTTTGAACAAAATGTGATTTTTAGTGACTTTGCACGAGATGCGATGTGTGCATTTTATAAAGTTTATCTCTATGGGTAGTTAAGTCAAGTAGAATGAACGAATGAACAAATAATTGCCAAACAAGTGTTAACGAGGGTAGGCTGAAAAGTTATGCACACATGCTTATAGAACGCGAAAGAAATGTTTTTCAGAAGCGCGTCAGGTGGCATGTGGAAGTAACATTTCCCTTTTATACGCATGCGCAGGTTTAAAGGCGTTGCATTTATTCGGTGTATTTTAAGAAGCAAAAGTATGGAGACGTGTTCTAGTGTTATGTTAAAGAGCGTGCTGTTGTCAAATTTTTAATTTTAACTTCTGAAAAAGTGAGTTTTACTGAGATTCATCGTCGTTTAAAGACTGGTTATAGTGACGATTATGTTGATAGATCTACTCTAAATCAGTAGGTAGTAAAATTTCTTGGTTGCAAGCCTGGAAAAGCCATAATTGTTTATGAAACACTCAGCGGACGTCCAATCACTACCGCAGACGATAAACATCGCAAGCTCGTCAAAGTTTTGATTCAAAATGACCGGTAAATCATTCATATAGAAATATTTAAGAAACATGTCGGCTTCATTTTTAAACAATTGAGATATCGTAAAATAATTCAATAATCATGACATGACAACGCTCGTCCACACACCTTGTGCGCAACTGAAAAGGCTCTCCAAAACCTGAAGTTTGAACCAATGTCACACCCTCCTTACTCCCTCGATATTCTGCTTTATTATTTTCATCTAGTCAAGAGAAACCTCGAGGGTTTACACTTCGGACAATAAGGTGGAGGCAGCTATCAAGTCCCGGATTCCTGGAGTCCGAGAAAAGTCGGAAAAAAAAAATGTGATGGAATGAAAAAACTTGTTACACGTCGAAAAAAAATTGTTAGACCTAACAGTTACTATGTTCAAAAAATAAATTTATAATTTCGAATATTAGAAATAGTAGTTTAATGTACATTTTGTCCGATCTTGATATTTGTTTTACACTCGTACACATGGTAACGAATGATAAAATTGTTAAGAAAAAAACTGCATGACAATGAAAAAAAAAACCTTGCCAACATAAAATGATGACCAAATATATAAAAAGCGGGAAACAATCCCTATCTGTAATATATCAAAATTGATAAAGTATAAAATTAGAAAAACAAAGGTAAAAGTGGGCAGAGTACTGTCGAAATGCGTCACGAATGCGACACAGATGTACGATAGGTACACAAATGTCGAGATCCGTGCAGCATGTAAGGCTGAGATAAGCATGATCTACAAAATCAAGAAAGGAGTTCTCCATTGTTTTGGACGGCGACAGAACGTGTAAAAACATTTTCACTCAGATGTTGATAGATGCAGAAAACGAGAAAGACCGAAAAATATACCATATGACCAAATCCAACAAACACTTGTGGACATATCAAAAGTCGGAATTATCGTCCCACGTCCATGAGAAGATGTATGAATGTAGAGGAACCGAGGTTTGTATGAAAAGATAGAATGATGTGCCATTTTATTATCTTTGTCTACCCCTTCGTTTATTTGTTTGATATGTATGGCATTCTATCCACATTTACTCCTAAATATTTTATTAAAAACACATTTCGTGCTAAAGTTAGTTGACTTTAGTACGAAATTACTTACTGACTTTATAATATCTACCGGTTTCCAGACGTAACCTTCTTTTTGTCGGGACTCATACTACATTAACACATTACTACTAAAACACACCGTCACCTATTATAAAGGTGATGTAGGTAGTGTGTCCTGATGATGAAACGCATACGTCTGGAAACCGGTAGACAAGTAAGTAGCTGGTCATTTATTTATTTATTAACGGCCGTAGCCAATTTATACCAATTGTATAACATAGTAGAGGGAAAGCATAGTTAATTTATGATATGGTTAAACGCAATAAAGCACAGTGTAAATATAAAGATTACAATATTTGTGATAAGTTTTAATTAATTTTAGTTAAATTTTAATTTACAAGACTAGTTAAGGCCCTCAGTATAAAATATGGCTAAACCCTAAAAATAGTATCGAAAGCTGCCAACTGCATATTTAATAATTAATAAAAATAGCGTTTCTTGTTATGTTAACATTCAGGTTAATTGTTTAAAGTGTTAATGGTACCAAATAAAAAACATTTCAATAAAAAAGATTTTCGAAATTTTCTCAAAAATGTGTATGTAATCGTTTGGCCATCTTTGATACTGAGGGCCTCAATTCTAGTATCTGTAAAAGCATTGAACATTTTTTTATGTAGGATTTTTTTCGCCATAACATATTTACATAAAGTGCTGAAAAATCCGTTGACATAATATGTATAACTCAATATGTTTAAAAAATTACATATCGTATTAAACCATTTTTCACCCGAAATATAATTACAAAAGAAAAGAAAAGAAAAGCTCAGTAAGAAGGAATGAATGTTTTAAGTTTTTTTTTCCTACAGTCCTTTAAAAGTTGTAAAATATTTTATGCCTAAAAAGTAAAATTTTCTTAAAAATTTTATCAATCCACAAAATGTACTTAAATAATGCGAATGTCATCGGTGTTGGAAATTTCATTCTAATTGTTAGAAAAAGAAATGCGTTCTCTAAATCGTAATTATTTTTACAGCAAATCCCTAAATGCGCGGCGCTGTAGTGCTTTATGAATCTTTTAATCAGGCATCAGACAATCATCAGGTTGGTCATCAAAGCCGTCGATGTTGAAGAGCCCTCTAGCTTCCATTCAATTCAATGGAAGGGTAATGCTTAGACCACTCGACTTGCCGCAAAGGCGCCGATACAGGAGAGGGGGTGAGTAGTAGGGAGGGTGAACTAACCCCCGCTGAGGCGCGACTGGGGAGAGAATATAATTATTTGTCAAGAACGTTCGATCAATATATTAAAATACTTGATTCAAAAGTGAATGTGTCGGTCGGAAAAATTATCCGGACTATTATCCAACAGATATATCCTAACGTTTCCTCACGTTGACTACGAAATAATAAAATTATGTTCCTCGGTCAACATAATACTAATTTATAATTTTTAGGCGTCTCTACCCAGAATGATCAAAAAACTAAACGAAAATCAGTATTCAAATTATTTGAAGGGTAACTTTAATAATTAATTAAAAAACTAATAAATATATGTAAAAAAAATCTTGCACCTTCATATAATCAACCTGGATCCCATATGTCTATCAGTTTATTGTCTTTGCTTTTTCATTTAATTGTTTTGTTTTTAGTTTAATATATTTTTTTTGTAATTTATGTATTTTATTTATTTATAAGTCACAATGTTAATGTAAATTAAACTGTAAACGCATTACATTCCCCGGAGCTACTGCAACTCAATTCAGGACTAAACTAAGATTTTAAGATAAAAAAGTACATATTAACGTCATAAAAGAAAAAACAAGTTTAACAGTTTGACAAATAAACATATATCCATAAAACATTAAAAAAAAAAACTTAAACAAACAAAACAAATTAATAAAAACGCTTTTAATAAATAAAAAAATTAAGTGTGGTCTATAAAGAAAATCTAGTGAATCCATCGCCTGATCATCATCACTATACGTTTATGCAAAAACTATATTCATTGAAATCGTTCACCATTTTAAAGGCAATGAAATGGGTTGGTAATTATTAGGGATGATCTTGGTACCTTTTGTCAAAAATCCCACTCTAATACCGCTGTAACTAAACTACCCCTGTACGTACAATAATATCATCTACTTCTCACTATTATACAGCTATAGAGGGCATCCCTTTGTTGTGATTGATTTGGGGTGTAACCCCTGTCCTGTAAAGGAAGATAATTATTTTTGGTGTACGATTTTTAAATTCAAAATTTGTCATTAAATAAACATTTTTATCAGTTCAAAGATTTTTTAATGAATATAAATGTTTGCATTAATATACCTAAATCTTTAAAATTGGGGGTTATTATTATTATTTTGATATTCAATCGTTAACAACCGAGTCAGAAAATGAGAAACAAGTTGTGGTAGAGCTGGGTCCGAATCTTGGACCTACTGATCCGAAGAGCGTGACACTACCCACGGCATACAACCCATCTTAACTAAATTACCATTTCATGAAAAATATTTTCTCTGTTTCCAGCGCTGCTATTCCGAACGCTCTCGCACGTAGAAAACACTTTATCTCGCGTATTTTGTATGTAAACACGCGAGATAAAAGCTTTTTCTACGGCCCCGAGAGCGTTTAGAATAGCAGCCCAGGCGGATGAAGAATACAGTATATGTGCGTTAAATGAATGACATTGATGTTTGCTTTCATTATTTGAAATTTCTTCTTTATGCCGATGATATGAAAATATACACTAAAGTTGAATCTCGAGAAGATTTCCTCATGATTCAAGACGATCTTAATCGTCGAACTGACTATCGCATTAAAAATAAACTGTTTTAGAATATTAATAAATGTGTCTGTGTTACATTCACAAGGAAAATAAAAATGCTTAATTTTGATTACAAACTAAACAATAATGGACTAATGAGAAAGCACGAAATTAAAGATCTTGGGATTGTTTTCGACTTGAAACTACTTTTTGAAGCACATATCAATAAAATTACCTCCAAAGTATTGAGCATGTTAGGTTTCATAATTCGAATGAGTAAACACTTTGATAATCCAAAGGCCCTAATTTCATTATATTATACGTTTGTCAGAAGCTATTTGGAATACGCATCTCAGATATGAAATTCCCAGTATGCCATTTATACGAGTATAATAAGAATAGAAAATATTCAAAACAAATTTATATAGCACCTAAAATACAAAACCGGTATTTCTTATGTATCAACTCTCACTGCTTCCACCTACCAAGGAATCATTTCTCTACAATACCGCAGAGTGTGTACGGACCAACTACTGCTTCACAAAATTATTACAAAAATAGTTGACTGTACAGAAGTACTTAATTTAATAACAAAACATATGCCAGCCAGGATTTGTAGACGGTACCACCTGTTTCATGTACCAATAAGTAAAACATCGTATGTTAAAAATGCTTTTTTTCGTAGGACTTTTTCAGTGTACAATACAAAATTTAAAGACATTGATTACACAAACATAACTCTGTCAGATTTAAATTTACACTAAAAATGCGTTATGTAACTTGTTAGACATTACAATAATAAATATTTACATTTCCCTCTCTTTATCCTCTCTTCAAGCATCCTTATCCTAATACCGCCCAATTTACAATAACTTACTGTTCGTAAAAAAAAATAACCTAAAAAGCCTCATTCAATAAACGAACAAACCATTCCCTTAACCATTATCCGAGTATTACGAATATCCGAATTTTAGTCTGAAAATGCTTTACACAAATACATACAAATGCAAAATAATTGAATAATAATGTTCAAAAAGTTACATATTCCTTTACCTTTGTTTAATCAATCACATAGCATAGCTACGCATTATAAAATAATAGTCTTATGTGTTTTATTGTTTTCTTTTTATTTCAATTCATATAATTGTAGGTACCCAAAACAAAAATCAAATGAACAAATGCTTTAAGCATTTATGTGTTCCCTCGAATCAAAAGGAGAACAAAGATCATTCATCTCCAGTCCTCTGTAAAGAGTGGTTATCAAGTTAAGTGCTGACTATTCCACCAATCAGACATATTGGACTAACCATGAATAGATGGACAAATGGATGTCTTCAAAGAAATCTATACAACTTCAACCCATCAAAGGTATTTATTATATAAAGTTACCAGTAAACGGCCAGAAATTTGACCTCTAATACTACTCTGTCAACCATTGATTGGAATAGAAAAGTAATTACTTAACCTACGTTATAACAAACACGTTTTAAAAGACATACATATCCCTTCTTGTTGTATTGATAAATTACTTTAAAGAAACAATTTGATTGTACGGCGAAGGCTCTCAAAAATGTACCTACGAAAAAAATAGTGAAAATGACTTTAACAAAAATTAACTTCTTTAAACTGTTTTGCAAGTAGTGTTGTGATAGATTTTCAGTTTGCGGGGAGCCAAATCACCAATCAACAGAGCTCAATGGAGAGAACTTGTGACGTAACACAAGGAGGAATTTCAAAATTGCAAAACTTTAAGTTAAGCCACAGAATTTCTTCATTGTCCACCAAAAACATAAAAAAATATTGATTATATTATTGACAATGTGGTTTAAACTGAACTGATGTATTAGATTATTAGTTTTTCTTGTAGTTTTGAATGTTTTGAAATATGAATGTTAAAATCTTTCAGCAAATAATAGCAAATGCAGATATATTCCTTGATAAGGATACAAAACAATAGTTAGAGCAGTTGGAAGGAACAAACCTTATAATAAAAAGCATCATGTTTGTCACTGAAAATTCTTGGTGAAAATTCATTGCAATTTATTATAGAAATTAAAGACGAGTGATACTAAAATTCATAAATTTGGAAAAATCGCTTTCATGACATTATCCAGTCTCGAAGACCAACCTCGGAGGTGTTGCTAAAGCGAAGAAACCGGTCACCAGTTTTTCCAAATTTGCGGATTTAAATATCATTTGTCTTTATTTCTAAAAAAATAGCAGTAAATGTGAAATTTTACATGAAAAGTGTTGAATCATAGGTTGTTCCTTACGTATGAAATTTGTGGGTGAAGGAAACAATCACATATATCGAAATGACTTACTTTTTAGGAGACAGTTTTAAAACATCGCGGAAATTAAATCTTACATTGAAAAGAGGTCCCTTTTTTGTCCATACTTATAGGAATTGAATTATTGCTAATAATCGGAAATACATAGCTAGGTGATAACTGTTTAATGTTACATTGTTTAAGGCATAAAGTTATAAAAGGTTCTTCCTCGAGAAAACTTTTTTGTAGCCGATAACTAATTTTTTTAAATTGTTAATTAATTAATTAATTTTAATTCACTTAACTTAATGGCAGGCGCCGTGGCGCAGTTGGTTAGACGGCCAAGCCTTAAAATAGAGGCTTAGCGGATTATTCCTCTAAAAAAAAACGTTTTTTGACCTACATGTTTTGGAACACGCGTGAACAAGTGGTGAGCAGTGATTTATGTTATTAAGAATTTCCAAAAAATGTTCATTAATTTGTACCTACATATAAATACGTAATATAAAATAAATATAGTTATAAATCGCTATTATTTCTATGGTTCTGTAAAAATCAACTCATAAAACAATTATTATTAACTTTGCGATATACCTGGCTTTATTCTACACTATTTTCATGTAACACTAGAACAAAGGTTTATCAAAAAATACCTAAAAAATACCTCAGCAGATATTTCCAATATGATTAAAATGTCAACACTGAGCACCGGCCGATTCCTTTTAAAAATTAATAATGCCAAAAACGGCCACTTCAAACGCCACATGTCGTATGTGATACATAATTTTGTTAATCTTTGTTTTTAATTTTGTAAGATTCGATATGTCCATGTACTTGTAATTTTCTCAAACAACGGTTTGGGTAGGTAGAAAGAAATTGCCTTAGAGCAATATGGCCACCTATTTATATTTATAATTTTTAGATGTATATAAAGTGTTAAATAAATTAATAAAAATAAAAATAAATATTTCAACGGTATTATATCAAAGAAAAACAGTCCTTCAAAAATAATGATCGAAATACTAGTTTCCAAAAAGAGAATCTTCAAATAATATTTGTAATCTGCCAGCTTGTTGTAGTACTGAATTAATGCGATTAGAATAAAACGTAAAATAAAGTGAATTTTTTTGTATGGAGAAATAAGCTGAGGTAATCGGCTAGTTTTATCGTTCACTGAGAATGGGCTGGGCGCTGAGCGTACAATATAGATTTTTTTTAAAGATATAAACAGGGGTGGTGATTTATAATAAATGATAATTATTTTATTTATTTTCCCATAAACAAAGTTACTATAAAAAAAATATTATAGAAAGCCGAATATAATGGTAAGCTGTGCATTATCGCTTATTTGGACGTTTTGCCCCTGGTGTGAACATAGATACTTATAATAACCAAATTTTATATTGAATGTATTGAATGTATTTGTAAATCGTTGAACAGAGTAGATTCAATTAAATATTTTGGAATTTATATAGATGGGAAATTAAAATGGACTAATCCAATTGATCATATTAAAAATAAATTGAAAAGCAAATTTACTTTTTTAAAACTATAAGAAATATAATTAGCCTAAAGAAATTGTAAAAATATATTACGTTATAACTCAATCAGTTTTGGAATATGGGATAATTGGATGGGGATGTGCAAACGACACACTGATCAAGCAAATAATAATTGCACAAAAAGGTTTAATAAAAATTATCTTTAAAGTCCCAATCAGAACTAGCTCCCTTGGTATATTTGAAAATCTTAATGTGAAATCTATAAAACAGCTTTATGTAAAAGCTCGGTTACTATACGCACGTAAACATTATTCTCTACCTTCCGTTACAAATACAAGAGTTACTAGATACTCCACCCTGATGCTGTAAAAAAAAATAAAAATAAATACAACCTTCGGTCAAAGAGGATTGGCCTACTACTCGGTAAAAGTGTACAATCTACTTCCATTATCCATAAGGACAATTAGTAAGTTTCCACAATATAAAATTGCTATTAAGAAATGGATAGTGGAGGTGGGTTGCGCACGGATCGATGAGTGGATCAAGCCAAATAGGTAAAATATGTGTACTGTTGATGAAATTTGTTCTATTGGTCTATATAAATTGATTAAGTTTTTTATGATTATTTTAGTTTTTTATTGTTTATTATGTTCATGATAATTAGGTTAATTAGATTAATTACGTTTTTTTTATTGTTATTATTATGTTAACTTTGTAAAATAGCTAATCTTAGGCATGTTTCACATTTTGTAAAATGTTTCCTTCGGCACGGGATACCCCAGTGAGAGAACATTATTCTGTATAAAAAAAAGAGAACACACCATGTAAAAGTATATATAAACTACTACTACTACTACTACTACTACTACCATCACGCCATTTCCCCGTAGGGGTAGGCAGAGAGAATGGACCGCCACACACATATATATATAAATAAATAACTAAATACTACAAAAAAGAGCACTGCAAAAAAACTGCTTTTGCAGTTTGGCGGAAAACAAATAATTGTTCTAAAGAAAGCTTATATAAAAATTTTCAAATAAAAAAAAAGTTATAAAAACAAAATAAAATGAGTTTACTTTTGTGATTGTTTCTCTGGCCCATAAAAATATAACGCTAAACAATTCACTAGTTTTCATTTCAAATTATTTTACACTGTCGCACTATTTCGTCTTTGAAAACATAAACTGAGTGGTAAGGTGTTTGTGATTGTGTACGGTTTAATAAATCAATTCCGTGTATTATGTTTAATTACGTTGCATACACGAAAAAACGTCGAGATTAACATTTAACAGTAAACGAGTAACCAGACATTTAAAATTCATATTTTTTACTAAATCGCCTACATTAATTTTCTGACAAAGGACAAACGCGTGTTTTTGCCGAACGAAATCCTTCTCAAATCGCCCACGTTTTATCGATTCAAAAGACGAATCAATGCTGCATTTATGGTTTATGGATTCCATAGTGGGAAACAGAATTGAAAATAATTGGATGTTTTTATACAAATTGTCGGCAAATTCTTTGTTGGTAATTTAATAATGTACATATCTTTAGTCATTATCCTACACGGTTCAATTATTTATCGTTTTCAATGCAATAATAAAAACAATAAACTTATTTATTAAGGAATTGCTTTGAATTCGTCTTTTTGTTTTTCTTTAAACAATAATTAATTTAAAATTAATTTTCCTCATTACCGATTATTGCAAAATACATTTTATATGGAAGAGTTTATATTTTATTTTTTTACAGATTGATGTACAAGAATAAATAAATATTTACCGAACAAATCTTCGGTATGTTTTATTATGTATAAAACCATTGAAATAATTATTTATTAAAAAAATATATTAAAATAACTGTCATAGCTGTTTAAATCATATTAAACATACCGTTGGTGAAACTGCAATACCGCGTAACTATCAATTTATTTTTTGATACCGGATCCTAAAAAGCATTCTTTTAATATATTACTTACGACTTTAACCAACTAAAAACTGTTGGTGTATCAGAAAAACTATCATTATGGATAGTAAAAATAGCAATAATGAAAAACTAACGGCTCTTATTCCCTTATAACAAATTTATTTCAGTAAAACGTTTTGGTAAAAAATACAGGTTACGCTGTATTACAGTATCATTGACGATATTATATGTGGTCTTAATGTGACTAGCTACTGTTTTGATAGAATATATATATTTTTTTTTTTTTTTTTTATTTGAAAATTTATTTATAAACCCTTACGGATTATACATTCATTTTACATAAAATAATATATACATTTTTCATTTATACTCTGTTGTTCAAAATAATATTTTTTACATCTTTTGTAAAGTTTATCTGAGTCTTTTGTTTAGTTTTGTCTGGTAGTTTATTGTATAATTTCAGTCCCTGGTTCATTAGTCTTGATTGTCCTTGTCTTGTTTTAGAAAGTTGTATATGGTATTTGTCTGATATTCTCGTATTATGTCCATGTTGACTACAATTTTTTATTAGTTTTAGTTTTAGTTTTCTCTAGTTCTTTTAATTTTCTCCCTAGAATTATATTTATTTTCATACGAATAATTTAATTGTTCGTGTTAATTATGTTGATGTTTAACTTAGTATACGTTATCCAACTGAAAAAATAAAGTAATGCGTGAAATATTTTTTAATTATCCAGACACATCAAAGTTTAATCTATCTTATATTAATACAACGTTAAATTTTAATGATAAATCTACTCGTTTGTTCGATAAATTAATAAATTATAAATTTGGAAGACAATAAATAGTTTTAATAAATAAACCGGGATTATTATTTTAGTTATAAAACCTTAAAATCTTATTAGATAGAAGGAGTATTAATATTTTTTCTTATTTATAGAAAACTTTCGTTAACTGAAGTTTTGTAAACGATTTTTTAAAAATTAATTTATAAAATAAAGGCAGAGCTTACGAACATCAAATTACTGACGTAACTGTTATGGTAAATTTGTATTCTGTTTGTGACATACACAAGTACCTACGTAGTACGTGATTAGAAACCTTCCTGTCTATCGTGTTCGCCGCTAGTGGCGCTAGTGTCGTAAAAGGCTTTAGCGCGGGAAAGCCGCTTCCCGCCACACTACCGCCGGAAGTAGACTACGTAGTGACGCGGAGACAAACTGGACAAATTAAAAATATAATTCGAATATACATTAGTGCTAATTATTTCAACTGGTTTCCTCGCGAGAACGTGTGCTTTTACTGTGATTACACCAATTAATATTAAAATATTTTTCATTAAAATAACTCAAAAAGTTTTACGTCGTCTTAATCAATTGTATCTGGAGTTCATCAATCTTGAATTTTATTTGTAAAATAGTGATCTTTTATAGAATAATAAGGTGTTTGCGTAAACTGGCGTGTTTAAATTCTATTTCAATTATCGAACAGCACTTAAGGACTTTCGCTTAGAGATAGTAAATTATTCTTCATAATTAAAATGTTACATTTCGTAGTCTCGTCCTAAGAACATGTATCGTTTTTCTTAACAATGCAAATTAACGACATGATTATATAACAGTGATTTCTCGCTTTAAAAGGTTTTAAACCTGTTTTAATAATAAAAGACCAATAATAAATATAATTTAAAATTCTAGTGTTAAGAAATTTACGTTCGTTTAATCAGAAAACGGATTTTTATTTCACATGTTGTTTTAGGACACAAACTCAATACGTTTTATGTAACTACTCGTATATTAAGTATCCTAAATTTAATACAAACATTTAAAAAACTGTTCTAGGTTTTAACCAAATTGTTTTTTTTTATTAGTGCAATTTTAAATTTATTTTAAGCTTTTGGATTCCACGTTTGACCAATAAAATAAAACACTTTTCATACAATATTATTTCAAAGAGAGAATACAATTTTTTTCCAGAAGTTATATGTATTCTTAAAAACGGATGTATTTCAAAAATTACGAATAATAACAATTTTGGTGTGAAATTTAACGTCGAATATAAAATTTTTATTAATAAGTGTGTCAATTTTTTTAATTACCTAAATTTTCTCGAGTGGTTGATTAATATATGATGCGCATGCGCCATCTAGCAGGGGGTGCAAAAGCTTGAAGCCGTATTCACAGAAAATAAATACCAATTGTCCCCTGATAACCATCAATAGTTTAATAATAATAATTTTCAATAAACCTAAATTCTTCCTTACTGTGGTTATTTTTTTATTTTTTTCCAAATTTTTATAAAGTTCTCAATTTATAAACGGACTTCTTATTTTGTTGGAAAAACTAATTGAATATTGGTATAAGAGTAATAAATTGAAGCTTAAAATACAAAAATTTTTTTTTAATTTATGTTAGATTCACGACAAGCAAAATATATTCTTATAGAAAAATTATAAGCTTCGTTTCCGACATCAATACTTTAAATTATAATTCTGAGCTGACGTTCAAAGTAGTCCAATCTTGTTCAATGTAAACATTAATAAATATCAATTGATTTTAATGGTTATAATAAAATGTGTGAAATTAAGGATCGCAAATGTTCAATTCAGATCAATATTATTTTATCGCATAATTTCAGATTACTAATAAAACCTCCATTGATACTTTTTATTCTCTATAATCATCCACAAAGTACAAAAAATAAAAATAATATTTATTATTAAAGTAATGCGCAATAAAATCATAAACGTAATATTTAGAATAAATTATTTTTATTGATTAACATTATGTAGAAGCTATACAATACAAGAGTATTTTAATATTAATACGCAGTATTCTCTATTTAACTAAGTCTTCTCCAACATCGCTTAACCCATTCTGATATATATTTTTTTTAAGGATTATTAGCAGTTAATTTATATCGGAATAAAAATAAACATTGATAAAAAAATATAAGAACTACTTCAGCGTAAAATAAATAAATCGGATGTTTATATACCTAATGTGTTTATTGCGATTTATGACGAATTTAATTTAGATGTTTTATTTGCATGATTTATGAACCAATAATATGTGTTGTTGGTATGAGAAAACCAGCCCCTAATTCCGTTGCCGGGGACAGGGGATAAAGCGTTGGAAACGCGCAGGGGGAGGTCCGTAGGTGGGGCGAGTAGGATGGACGCTTTTTTCTTCGCCTTTTTGCCTTAGTATTATTGTTCGCGCCGAGCCAAACAAGAGGTCCCCGGACGGTACGAGAGTGCGCCCATACAAGTTAAACCATGCGCCCAGTACATTGCTTGAGACCGGAATCTTGTACACGAATACAAAGTCCTGACTTTTGATCGAGTTAAACAATCAAACTGATTTTTCGAAATTACCTAAAAAAAATACGTACTAGAAAACGTTTAAAAAAATCGTATTTAAAAATTAATACAAATTGATTTTCTGACGTCTTCAAACGTCAAAAAGTGCACAAAAATACGTTTGAGAAATTCTACAATTAAAATATAATTTTAAAAATTGACACGTATTTTCAAGATATTATAAATAAGTAGTGTTTTTTATGTTTAAAAACTTTGTATTTAATTGAAAAATATACGAAAACTAGCTTAGTATATTTTTTAAAAACATTAGTGGATTTCGTGTTGTTTTAATTTATTATTAAATGGTGGTTTCGTTGCGTTTTAATAATGGTTTGTTTTTTAAATTTGGACTTCAATAAGTGTTTTGAACTTAAGTGATCGTGGTGTCGCAGAATTATGTGGTGGAAATATGAACCACCAGCGCCATCTGTAAAGCAGAAAAGGAAGTGAGCCGAGGAAACAGGATGCTGTATTGGCTCCTCACAATACTTGTCATATCTTCTCAGATACTGACTCCTTCCGGGTATGATAACAAAACATTTTACTTCATCAAATATAATAAAATAAAAAAAATAGAATCATAAAGTTGACATAAAATTCCATAGTATAATTTTATTTTTCTTTATCAATCATGGAACTTATTCTTGAAGATGCCTGCTTAGGCGTAAACATTTGATGATCAGTAAATAAAATATACCTAGAATTTACGTTACGAATAGAGCGTATGTATATTATATTTGTTAAATGTTACTTTCAAGAAGCACTTAATTTAATAAATACATTTAATTGATTTTTATTGGTAGATTTCCATTGTTATCAACTAATTACTAATACTTTTACTAACTTCGCACTAATACTATTACTTGTTAATATAAATTATAGATTAACGCGTTTTAGGCTTGTAAATATTATACAATTTCAAAATAAAGGAACATTTTTTTATTGGTTTGTATAAATAAAATATTTTATAAAACGTTTTCCAGAATATTTCATATTTTTCAAACATTTCAAATTATTGTTTTATAACCATAATAATGTTTTTTGCTTAATTTCCCGACAAAATTATAAGTTAAGTTAAGTTTTGAAAATTATATTATTGACAAATGATTGATACTATAGTTTTAAGGACGATGTTTTTAAAGCCGCTGAATATTATGTAAATGTACTTGTTGAATCGTTTCAGTTCATATTTAATCATTTTAATTGTGATAATATATGTATGTAAGCCATAAATATGTTATTATTGCTGCTTATTTTCCATGAACTTAAAAGCAAATTAACAAACAAACCGTCACGCCGTTTCTCCGCAAGGGTAAGCTTCTTGTTCCCTTTACACTTTACATATTCTCATTCACATGCGTCGATTATTCTGACTTTTGACATGTCCATCTTCAAGTATTTCTTAGATTTGGTAATGCCATGTCTTTCTCGATCTTTTTTTATTTTTTCATTAATCAACATTCGCAAATTTCGTCAAATTTGTGTACCTTTATGTAGATGTACATTATGTATTAATATAATACCTTTTTTACACTGGAAAACAATTGTTTACCAGATTCAAAGCTAACTTTATTTACATTTTTTTATAACATGACATTGACTTTTAAAAAAGGCAATAATGTAATTTATAATTTATTATCCTAAAAATACATCAGAATTAGTTTTTACAATAATGTTTTTAATTTAGTTAAGCCACCAAATATTCATCGTATGAAGCGAAATCAAGTTAAGTTTATCGAACTTGAGCGGTTAGCATGTCGTTCCTTCATTTCGCGAAGGTTTGGAGCTTCGTTCGTATCCCACAGAACTATCTTAACACTTTGTATCCCGGAGCCGTATAAGCACGTGATTATATAACCATGCGTTGTGTCCCGGTCCCGTGTTTTCACATGGTTTACCAGCTGTCTAAAAAAGTGCATTTTATTGACATCTTGTGCCTTTTATATGTACTTTTTTGCTGCTGGTAAACCACGTGAAAACACGGGACCGGGACACAACGCGTGGTTATTATAATCACGTGTTTACACGGATCCGGGATAAAAGGCACAATAAAAGAAGTAAGGCCCTGTATATGTGCGAAACCCTTCACAAAGCATGAAATTTCACAAAAATACGCCGGGCATGGGGTAAACTCTATGTGTATTTGTCCGGTACTCAATTCGCAGTTGTTTCGGTTACATAAAAAATATCTAACGAAAACTCTCCTTGGCTTGCTAAGTGTAGAGGTGATAAAATCGATACTCTCTCTGATCAAATTAGTGTCAACATAAGATCCGTTTATACTAACAACGTTCATCTTTCAATTCGCTAAGTTGCAGTGACTCATAAGTCATAATTTAAGATGATCCATCTGTTATTTTTGGTGGTCACAGAATTCGTCATAGTCCAAGGCTAAATCGGCAATCTAAAGGTGAGATCACGTCTCACTCGACAAGTTACTGAACTACAAATGTGACAAAACTGAAAAAGGATGGGTTTGTACATCGTTTTAAAGAATTATCGTGAGACGTAAATGGAGTACATTTATGTTTTTAAAGAATACTCGACGTTTGGTGAATACGCACTTCTACGTTATATTGTCCACCTCGTAGTGCAATAGTAACATGATTAAGTTCTATGTTTAATTCCCGAACAGAACGACTTTCATATAACATACATATAAATTATAATTCGTGATCTTAGATATAAGGCAATTACCTTTATATCTTTAGAATAATTATGTTTATGAAAGCAAATTTTTCTATCATATCTCAAAAGAAACACTCCTACACTACCAGAAGTCAAACTAGAGGATGGGTTCTGGGGTCTACCACAAACTTTGAATTCGGGCAAAGAAATTTCAGGTTTCTGAACCCCTAAATATTCAATATGTAACCCAAACATTGCAAAACCGTGACCCGGATACAATTAAATAAATTTACGAAAAATTGTTTACTGAGTTTAGGTTGAGGAAAATTGTAAAATTTATTTAAACACATTCTTAAAAAATAAAAAGTATAATTAAATATTGTATAACTATATAATAAATTAACTGGTATGCTGTCATGTTATTGTTTACTTTGCACACAATTGTCTACCTTAATTGTATTAAGTATTAATTGTAAACATTTTTTTTGGCATGTGCATGAGTGTCTTACCCTAATATGCAAAGAAATAGGCAATATTTGTGTACATACTGTTTGTTTACCTAATAAAATAAATACATAAAAAAACAGGTTGTACCTAGGTAGGAAGACTAGATATCATCCAAATAATTCTATTACCTAAAACACGTAGCAGATAATGAAATTGTAAGTTTTGTTAATAAACCGTGAATATTATTATTATATATAAATATGTACATTTTATTTGATTTTTTTATGAACAATTTTCATAAACGTCGGCCTCATGGCGTAATGGTTATCACGTTTGCCTACCATGCAAGAGGTCTCGGGTTCGATTTCCGACATAGTTGATTTGAAATATTTATTTAAAAGGGTGTTTTTAGACTAAAATATTTCATAGTCCCTGGACTGGTATCTGAAACGTAAGGCTGATCATCTTCCCTTCATGTAACAAAATAAAATAAATTACCAATACACTCTGCGATTGGTGTACCAATGCAGTGCGGACAGGGAAATGATGACTTTATCAAGTATATAAATAACTGATTTGATTAAAATGAACGATGCAGCAAGGAAACAAATAATAAGAAAAATTATATTTGTATAATCTTTTTTTAAGAAACTTTTTATATGCACTAATAGGTGTGGCTAAAAGTGAGAAGAATAACAATTACTCAACAAAGTACAAGTATATTTAGAAAGTTGCATGTAACATGTACAATCATCATCATTTTGTTTTGTTTTGATTTTCTTTATTCAGTTATTTTAAATTACATGTTTACACATGGCATTCTCAATGTTAACATATTACAGAATGAATGTTTAATATCATTTATTGCTTTTTTAGTAACGCCTTAACTTTTTGCACTGACACTTTGTCTGTTATTTGAAGTTTTGAAGCATGGTTTCAGGTGAAGATCTTTTTTTTTAAAAAATATATTTTCGCATAAAAAAGAAAGTTCGTCCCATGCTTCAGATTTGAATACTTCAATCAAATTCATAAACAAGAATAACTATACAACAATATTTTGAGTTTGTTCAAATTTTTGTGGACAAAGACTGGATTCAACTCCCTGGGCAGATGTTTATATTAACATATTACAACAGAGATGAAGAACATTTAAGATAAGATAAAATAGAAGTCTAGGCATCTACAGGGCTTATGACCTGTCAATGGCTGGTTTAAGGGGCCACTTTACACACTGTGTACTATTCACCATTCTGTCCAAATTCAGATGAAAGAATTGAAAGGATTTTGATGTTCGAATATGGGCAGAATAGTGAATGTTACACAGTTTGTAATGTGGTCCCTTAAACCAGCCATTGACAGGTTATAAGCCCTGTAGATGCGTAGACTTCTATATTATCTTATCTTAAATGTTCTTCACCTCTGTTGTAATATGTTAAGAATAACTATGTTAAGTTTAATTATAATTCTTTGTACTTTTGGTATTTTATGTATAGAAACCGAATATAATAATTATTTATTTATGCTTTATTAAGTTAGTTCATAACATTTTAAGAACAAAAATAAACTTTTAATAATATTACAATTTTTTATCAAAATTTCTCAATTACATATTTTTTCAAATTAATTTTAAATATTTCAATTTTTTCTATTTCTTTTATTTCTTCAGGTAACTCATTGTACAGCTTCAATCCCTTGTACAATGAGTTTTGAGATTCTGTTTTTTTCCTCATTAGTAATTTTATCTTTTTTTTACCCCTTGTTTCATATGTATGACATTGTTGGTTAAATTTTATTAATGTTTTTATTTTATTCCTCCCATTAATTATTTTATGTATAAAATTGCCACATTGTATTTAATTTGTTGCTTTACTGTGAGCAAGCCAATTTCTTTGTGCATTCTTTCTACATTTAGAATATTGTATGAAATGGACATGGCAGCAAATAGTTGTGGGATTCAAAACCAATGTTTTATTTAATAGATTATTAATAATTGTTTACCATATAAGATCCATCAATAAAAACCATGGGATAGTAAAACAAAAAATCGGTCAACATAATTGTTTTTTCCAAGTGTGTTAATTGGATAGGAGTGTTTTAAATTTCCTCGAGGCATTATTTACCTGTAGGTAGACCCTTACGGTTATACTTTAGGCGTACCACACGTAAGTGTGTTTATTTACCTTAAGATTTATACATAAACATGCTCGTATGTGCCTTAAAATTTCTAAAACTTAAAAGCGTATGTAAAAACCGTCTTAAGAAATAAAGTTTGTTCAAATGTTAGATTAAGTTTACACTCGTACCAATATGTAAGAATGTCTTCCTCATTTTCTATTTTTTATACTATATTTTAACAAATTACAACAGAGATTGAGAACATTTGAGAGAAGGAAATATATAAGTCTACGTATTTTCAAGTCTTATAATAAGTCATTATCTGGTTTTTATATACTGCGGCACTAACCATTTTGCCTATGTTTAAACATCCGTATTTCTTCAATTCATCCATCTGTTGATTTAAATTAAGTTAGTGACATATTTTACTTTTTCCTATTGGGCGCAACATTTTAACATTTGTCTTAATATTATATTTTCCTTTTAGAAAATGTTGCTCTGGAGCTGATTACTTCTCGTATCTCATTATGTTTATTTTATGTTTATTCAGAATTTTTTAATGAAACATCACTAGGTAAAAAGTCCACAAATTAAATAATATGCTGAATTCATCGTGGCACAATTCTATTAAAACTTTTTTTTTTAAAAAAAGGCTTCCTTGAAAATATTTCAAATTGGAATAATATACGAGTATAACGATTAATTTTTCTAACATTATAATGTATAATTTTGAAACAAACCCAACGTGTCATACCTACACTAATTTATTTTTTTTAATTTTCAAGTAAATTTTAATTAATTATATACAGCAAAAAAACATACTTAAAGAAGTGTAATCTCACCCTCATCAATAAAAGATCCAACTCTCAAACATCAGGAATATCAACAGATTAAAAAATTTAAGAAAAATATTGCAGTGCAACCACCTTTGAAACAAATATTTCACCTCCACCCTGCCGAGAATCGTACCCGGTAACGCAAGCATGGTAGGAGAACGCTCTGACCACTTTACTACAGTGTAGATTCAATTCCTTTTTCGGGATTTTTAACTGAGAGTCTCAACTAGTTCCGGTTCTATTTTACACATAAAACTGTATTGTTTTTCCGCCAGGATACAATCGGGTTGTGGTTCCATGACTTGTGTGGCGGACTCACGGATCAGAAGTCCGAGGTTCGAACCTCGCTCTACCACAACTTGATCATTTTCTAATAATGAGCTATCGACAATTTGTTGAAAATGGCCCCAAAAATTGAAATATTCAGGTCAATTATAAAAACGAAAATATATATTTAAAAAGAAGAAATTATTAAAATAAACGATATTTACGTACACAATTTTGATGGGTAAGAAAATTTCATTTTTCTGTTATTAATATTGTGAGCTTTGCATACGTTTTCAGAGCAATTGCGCAATGGAAGGTGGTTAATATATCTCTCAGAGTGTCAATTAATTAAGCTTTGATTAAAATATTCATAATTAACATAGTAAGTATCTAGGCGCGTTCGGGGTATTGAAAACACTAGTTTGGTGCATGCTCTAGCACAAGTTTCGTATTAATAATTTCATGTTTAAACACACAATCAGCTCGAGGGCATCATTGATTATGCGCATTTATTTAAATTTCTCTTTGATGTACACAACTTGTTCAGAGACGGGGAGACAAAAGCTAAAAGGAGGGGTACATTTTAATATAAAGTCTCGACGCTAAACCGATACTTGAGCTATCAGATTTTCTAAACAAAGGGGGTATTAAAAATTATTTTGCACTACGAATAAGAAGCATTATTTATTTATTATGATGATTAATACATCTAGGATCGGTTTATATACGTTTGATATTCAAGAAAGGGGAAAATTGTATTCTTGAAAATTAAAATAACGGGAACGTAATATTTACGTATGTTGACGTGAAATATGGCAACGTATAGGTATTGCCAAAAGTGCTATGAGTCGGCTGACAACAAAAAGTGACTGATTAAGGCCTTGGTTTTCTCAATGTTCATGTACGGTGTTGAGTGTTGGACACTAAGGGAATCTGAAAATAAAAAAATCGAAGCTTTCGAAATGTGGTGTTGGTGGCGAATGCTGCGAATTCCGTGGACGGCCAGACGTACGAATGCATCTTTACTCCAGGAACTGGACATAGAAGAAAGACTAACATCCATTTGCGAAAAAAAAATCTTGCAGTTCTTTGGACATATTTCAAGGGGACAGGACATAGTTCGGAGAAAACTATTATCTTGGGAAGTGTCGAAGGAACAAGGTCGCGTGGACGTCAACCGACAAGATGGAGCGGTATAGTCACTGAATTATCAGAATCATCACTGACGAATGCCTATAGAAGAGCGCAAGACCGTTCCAGATAGAGGAAGACTGTCCACAGACGAGCGTTGTCTGAAGTCAGGCGTAATCACCATCCTCACACATGAGGCACGGATTGAAGAGAGAGAGAACATTTATATATTTATTTTTAATTCACGTCTTCCATAACACTTTTGTTTTTAATATGAATACCTCACTAGGCACAACCCGTGTCGAGGCATTCATTTACATGATTTAATTTATACTTATGGTGTTTAAAAAATATTGATAACATAATACATAACTATACATAAATCCACACAGATATATAAACATGAATAACAGTAAGAAAAAAAGAAGAAACAAAACAAAATAATATTATTAGTACACCTCACATATTTAACCACTGTGCAGACATTAGGTCAAGTAACAAGCTAGTGTCGAAGGTAAGATTTTTTTTTTTCATTTTTTTTTTTTTTGCACCACAACAGGCCAGGAGGCCTAATTACAGTGGTGAATTACATCACAGAGCAACCAGGCTTGAGAAAAATCACATTTTTATTTTTTGTGTTCTCACCGGGAATCGAACCCGGAACCTTCCGTGCGCGAGTCAAGCGTCTTGACCACTACACCACGGAGGCCGCCAGACAGCCGCCGAATACACCTTAACATCGGTAAGTTCCCGGTGGCCCAACATCCACACTAATACCAAATACATATGACATATATTAATCGAGAAAATGTGTGGATACAAATACAAAACATGAAATGCAAAAATAATTTTATATAAACATGTCTACTGCTTTAGTGGGGTGACCATCTCGAGATAATTCTCGATACCCAAATCAAGAAGCCATTTTTTTACAAATAATAATTTAAATTGCTCAAGATTTTTATCTGGTTGTGTGGCAAATGGTATATTGTTACATATTCTTGGAGCTAGGTATACTCGACTCTTTTGACCAAAAACATACTTGGATCCTCGCCTAGAAAACAATTTTTAGAGAACTCGCCGGTCAAAGGAAAAATCTTCATTTTTTTCAAAAGACTTAGATAACGACAACCTCTTAGTGGCAGTAAAGTCCTTCGATCAAAAAGCAAAATTGAAACCAAATAATTTAAATATCACTCAACAATGTTTTGAGTATATCCAAATGTTTGCAGACTGTCTGGATTTCCCTAAGGAGCTATTTAGATCCAAATTTTTTACAACAGAGGAAAAACATTTTTATGGAAGTCTAGGCATTTACAGGGCTTATGACCTGTCGTTGACTGGGAGGGAATCCCGAGATTCTGCAAACATTTGAACATATTGAAAACATTGTTGAATCAACTAACTGGTAAAAGAAAAAATATAAATACTGGAAAATTGTTTTCAGGCTTTATCTAGTAGGTGAATTGATTCAGCCGGATGAATCTCACCCACATAATAAAGGTTTTAGCCCCTTTACTTCTCAAAAGTCAACAGGTGGAAGAATTGAAGAAATGTAGATGTTTAAACATAGGCAGAATGGTGAATGTTACGCTGTGTGTAGAGTGGCCACTTAAACCAGCCAACGACATGTCATAAGTCCTAGACTTCCATATTTATTTCTCTAAAATGTTCTTCATCTCTGTTGTAATTGGTTAATCTAGTATTAAACTTTTACATTCTTATCTATTTTCACTGCCAATGTGAGCATTGTTTTTTAAATATAGAGACGTTTCAACTTCCCAAAAGCTTGGCAACTCTTTTAAGGCTTTTGAAAT
Organism: Micrasema longulum; assembly: GCF_059751315.1. Lineage (NCBI taxonomy): Eukaryota > Metazoa > Arthropoda > Insecta > Trichoptera > Brachycentridae > Micrasema > Micrasema longulum. Next base: position 16,778 of record NW_028278904.1, on the reverse strand, counting down.
AATATTGATTTGAGTTCCATTCTCAATCTCTGTTGCAACAAATTTGGATCTAAATACCACTCATCGGAACCCCTTCAAGGAAAAAAAAACAAAACACATAAGCCCAAAATGATATTTTAAAAAAAATCCTTGCCAAAATAGTCGCTTAAGAAAAAAAACATACAGTTTGGATGGTCTAAGGGGTTAACTTTTTATGCATAAAAATATCACCTCTGCTATTTGTGCAATTAACTCCGTAGGAAAACTGCAGTGTATATAGGACCATAAATAGTTGATAACTTTATTTCATAATCTTTTTTGAAAACATTTTTCTGTATATAGTATTGATTTCTTCAATTTTTAAAATTAATACTTAGTATGCTTTTAATTACCTGTATAAATTTTTGTAAATGTCCCTTAGGCGTATTGTAAAATTAACTAAATATAATTTCAGAAACGTAATAAAAAAATATACGAAACAATATGACAATAACAAATATAAACATTTGATACAATGTTAAAACCAGTTACAAATCAATCCAAATATTTGTAGACAGGTTGAATTGGAAGTTATTAAGATCTTAATTTGTATTATTCCCTTCTCAAAAATGTTTTCCCTCTGTTGAAACAAATTTAGACAATTATATGATGTTAATAATTGTTATTGTTGACAGAAATTTATAACACTTGAAGCAAAATTTATTTCAAAACCATCTGTCATTTAAAAAAGTTCATCATTTTCATTTTCGTATCCGCACCCAGTGGTGCATAGTGCACTGTATTAGTTGTAATCCAATTGCTGCGTATCTGGATCAACTGTATTATATAAAAGACAAGATGATCAGTCTGCACAGTCAATGGAAAATTCAATATCGCTGTGTATAACCACCAAACTACTATTAAAACTAATATTTTCATTTTTTTATTTTATTCAGTTATTTAGAACATTACAAAAAACCCAATTTATTTTAATACAATAATAAATCACAAATGATAATATATAGTAATGCTTAGTATAATAATATAACAAAGTGTAAAAATAAAAATTACAAGTCAAAAGGTGCTTTCCTAAGGGAAGACCCACTGTTGTGAAATATGTCGACATCCGAGGTGATGCGATTAAGTAGCAAGATTGCTCTACCAACCGGCATAACCATTGGCAAGTTGGTTTTGTATCTCGGTAGGTAAAACAATCGATGCTGTCTATGTCGAAAATAGTTATCAGGTACGAACAGACCTACATCCATCAGAATTTCTGAGTTATGTATGCGACCACCAATCGCCTGGAAGAAGTGATCACTCAAATGAACGTCCCTCCTCCTACATCATGACTGATAGCCTAGCATCCCCAGTAAAAAGTCGGTTGGGATAATATCCACACCCCTTTACCTACAGTTAGCGCAAAAATTTCTTCTGCACTCTCTCCACCATCAAAGAGTATCGAGACTCATGTGGCGCCCAAATAATGGAACTAAACTCAAAACGACTTCTTATCAATAAATTATACAATGTCCTCATAACCTGAGTGTTAGAAAAGATCTTGGGATTTCTAAGAACAAAACCAAGCATTTTAAGGGAGTTATTACATAGATTAACAAATTACAACAGGGATGAAGAATACCTTAAAGAAGGGAATATAGAAGTCTAGGCATTTACAGGGCTTATTACCTGTCATTGGTTATTTCATATTTCTTAAATTATTCCATTTGTAGATTAACTATAAGAAGATCAAAATATAACATTTCATATTTTATATCCCCCTGCCAGTAATCGAACCCGAGATCACAAACACGTTAGGTGAACGCGCCAGCCACCACACTACGAGACGGTCTTATTGCCACTCAATTTATCTTTTTTCGAATTTTCAGCAATACCGATTCGAAAACACTCGCCCGGGAAAAAATCATAAAAAAATTGTTAAAATTGTACACATTCTAAGTGCATCTGAGTGTTTGTCTTTCAATTGTTATTAAATATTAATAAACATTCACATGAAGGGAGTAAAGGAAGTTTGGTAATTTTTTTATAAATCGGCACTTTACTTTGTATGAGAACATTGTTTGTATTACTTTTAATTTTCATAACTATTACTACTTTGTTTATTATTCTTTTCTCCTTCTGACCGCAGTCGTAATTATAATGAAAAATCAGTTATTGATCTTTTTTAAAGTATTATCTTGTGCTTTTTTTTTTACAATGACTATTGATTTCTACAATAAGTAAACAATGCTTTGACGATATTGGTTAGGACGAAACCCGGCACTGGTGAAAATTATAAATATGGAATTAAACTAAATACATATTTTTATAACTATAAGTAAAAAACGGTAAAGATATATTATATCCGTAAACTTTTTAAAAAGTGTTTTATGTCATTTCTTTGCTCTTAAGAAATTATGTAATTTTTGATAACATATTTATATTATATGTTGAATTATTTCATTATAAAGAGTAATTGAATTTAAATCAATTAAATCAAAGTGTTGTAACACCGCATTTCCTAAAAGGTAATCATTTTGTTAATAATTGAGAGAATAACATAAAGTTTGAACTTGCTATGATTATTTATACGATAAAGTTTTAGTATAACATACTTATTCTTTGAGTTAAGGGTCAGTGCTATGCAAGCTCCTGACGTCACTGTGACCTGTGAAGGTCTATTGTGACGTAGTATTACGTTATGATAATAAAAAAAACAAATAATAATGGAAAGTTTTCGGATTGTTTTTTTTCAAGATTATGAATTTCCGTTTTCTAGTGCTAGCATGCGGTGAACATACATCCTACGAATAACTTTAATTGTGCGCAACATTATGATTATGTCCAAAAATTTGTAGAAAAATAAAGGATTTAACCCTCTGACTTTAACCTTCCCAAAATATTGATGTACTTCTTCATCAATATTTATAAAAATTTGAATATAATAAAATACGGATGTACCTCATGTACTCAATGAAGGTTTTAGCTATTTTACAGAAAAATAATCAAAGAAAAAATATATGTATAGTCAAGAACACTAATCAATTACACATAAATCCGTGTGAATGTCATCTATGTTCCCTTCTCAAATGGGTTCTTCATTATTGTTGAAATATCTGTTACTATTGTACTTGTTTTATCTTATCTCCCTTCCTAATAACCATTCTTATAAGTACCGTAATTGCGTTATGATTTTATACATATTTGTAAGAAGGGTGCAAATGTTTGAGTTTATAAATGCGTGTATGTCTGTATTTATTTATTTAAATATCTAAATCCATCGATATCGTATACTAAAGTATTTGTAGTTATGAGTTCCTTAGTTTCAACTCAAATATTGCGACATGTCGTGCCTTTTCATTTCGACATGGTACAAGACTGGGTGTAGTAATAAGCCCGTTTCTCTTGAAAACAATACGCAAATAAATCCTGCATTTTGTAAATAACCTTCTAAGAGGAATTATAAATCATCGTCGTTGAAAAATTATTGATTTTGACTAGCGCATACTGGAATTTTAAACTGCTCTTTTTAAAATCATCATCATTATAATTTAAAATATTTTAATGAAAAACTTTAAACTTTTTTTTTTAAATTTAAGATATGTTTTATTTTTTTCTTTTTTCTTCTCTTCCATATTCTCTTCCTTTTCTCACATTCTGTAAAATAATATACAAGTAACGCGTAGCAAGGTTTTTATTATTTCTACCAATGAGTCGAAATCGGTGGACGTGTAATTTTAAATAACATAAAGTAATTTTTTACAAACTTGTAAACAAAAAAGTGTAAAACTCGTACCGGAAAGTAACAACAGTTTTTAATACAAAAAAAGTCATTTAAATTCAAAAGGCCCAGCTTGATAATTTTAGGTATGTTCTTCTGCAAAATTAACAAATATTTATCAAAATAACGAGTAAAATATTTTGAAAGAATCTCACCTCAATAAAGGTAGGTGAAACGATTATTACGTCATTAAAATCAACACTTGGAAAAATTTAATAAATACAGATGTTGAAAAACGGTAAGTTTTTAATGTTACAGTTCTTAAAGCGATCACTTACAGCAACCAAATCGTTGTACTTGCCTGGACTTTCTATTTCCTTCGTAAAAATACTGATTAAAAAAAATATGTGTCGAGTAAACCTGACTTGTTACCGTTTGCCTTGGAGCAGTCAAATGTGGTTCTTTACTATCAATTTGTCAGTAGTCAGAAGTCAGCACCAAGCATTGATGCTGCTTTAAAGTCGTTATACCAAACGCCATACATCTTGAAAGCGTCTCTGCGCTTCGATTTTCAAAAATATGTCTCCTTCAGACAATAGTGTCCGATCTGTCAACAGTGCAGGCCGACAGTCCCACGGATATGCAAACTGCGCCCATTGTCCGGACAAATGTTGACTGATCTTTAGTTCAAATAAATAAATACATCCTTCGCCGGTGTTTATTCAAATGAGCGTTGAACGTTGAACGTGCGCCGCGCGCCGGACCGCGACTTGTGAGGACCCTCTTTATGTCGGACACGCGCTGAAGGGTTAACTGTGAATTGATTGGCCGCACTCCCGGTTAACACATCACCCATTTCGATAATCTTTTTACTGCTTCAAAGTAAATAAGTCAGATGCATAATAATTCGTGAATTTACTCCTTGTAACTGCAATGTACAATTATTATAAATATATTTTTTAATATTGTTAAGATTGTGTCATGCGTCAAATGTATTTTTTTATTCTTGTTGGCACCCTTATCAATATCCATGCTAGTCACCACACAGTACTCTCCTCCTTTCCTCTTTCCGCTTTTTTCCATTGCGTAATGGTATTGATTTAAGGTAATTTATACACAAATACATTTATTTGTATTTTTAAATATCTTTAGCTTTTTTTATCCTTATTTTCTATTGAATGTATTTTTACTTGAATTATAAAAATAAAACTTTTATTTTATTGGTTGGTTGGAAAAAATTTCCATTTGGCAATAAATCCGCCACTGTACAATTTACATTATGTACAAAAAGTTAAATAAATAAAAAGTACTTGAGTTGCAGTCAGCCAAGCTAAGATAACAATCTAGCATCGACATTCACATTATGGTATTTTTTAATAAAAAATGCAATTTGATCTAAAATAATTATTACGGATAAGCAGAAAAATAGAAGTGTTTATACAAAATTATCAATTTTACAGTCAGTAAAATATACATTTACTCGTATGGTTTCTCAATTAAGCTTTTCCTATAGCCTTAGTATAATTAATGTTAAAGTTTTAAAAGCTCTTTAAAAAAACATATCTTCAAAAATAAAAGATATTATTTGACTTCATTACAAAAAAGCAAGCACTAGTTAACATTTAAAAGTCTGTAAATTTGTTTATAAAATCATGAAAAGTTTTTTTCTCAATTGGTCTGGGCGTTATGGTGTATTTTTCATAATTCCCTTCCATATCCTCTCTTACCCACTAGCTTATAAATCTCTCAAATATAAGCTTAGATAGTTAGTTTAAAAATATATTTAAAAAAACTATCTATGGCTCAAATCAATTGGTGATTAGCTCGACTCGTGGTTAGTTTTAACTTTTGCATACTAAGCTGATTTAAAATCAATTTTCGACTGGGCTGACCTGAAACATGTACAAACAAAGGTGTTTTTTTTTTACGTCAGACTAGGAGATTTGTTGTTTGGTTTATTTTTTACGGCCGGTTGCCACCTAACGCCAAGACAGTAACCGCTCTTGCTAACTGGGGCTTAGAATGCCACCATCCTCAATGCAACGTCCAGCCCGACGCCGCTATCTCCCAACAGACCATAACCAAAAGTATGTCCGGGTGGCCTGAGAGAAGATTTTGTACCCCTTCCGCCTGTTCTACCGTACTGATACGATTCATCTCCGCCATCACAGTTGTTGAGGTCTTCACCTGTAGCTCTGGTCAAGTAATCGCGTTTTACCGTGGTCCTTATCCAAACTAGTCACCTAAATACTTCGGTATAATGAAATGAAAGGTGCCCACCCTCGCGACGTGGACGCGCTGAATGAGAATTACTCCAGTGAGAGCTGAGAAGGTGACTCAGTCCCCCAAGAGCCGGATTAATGGTCTTGTTTAGATATGTCCGGCAAATATATGCCAACAAACCATCACCCGAGACCAGGGGTTTATGATTATATACTACAAATGTCAATTGCTCTGCTTTGATTTTAAATGATGGCAGATGATTTAGCCTGAAATTAGAGAGCGCTTTAGAAATACATTTATAGGGATAATAAGGGCGGAAAGCTAAGTGAGACGTACTAGTTCTAGTAACTAGAGGTAGGTACCGGATAATGATCTAATGAAGGGTTACGTACACTACGCGCAGGGGGAGGGGTGAGCTAGTGTCAATACTAGGTAGGTACTGTACCACGTGAGAACATTCGTGGTGCGTGCGTGGGTACTAATACCACAAAAGGAGACTTCTCATTGTAAAAAAGTAGTTCAGAGATTTTTTTCTCTTCCCTAAATAAAAAAGTTTTAAAAAAAAAGTATTTTATTTAAAACGTTAAATGGTTTTTAATATTACTTGGAATAACTTTAAGAAGCATTTTATTTTTTAATATCCATCTATTTTTATCAACTTTAATTTAATTAACGGCGACCAATTCAAAAAATATTATCTTTTAGGTAATAATTTTCAAAAGGTGCATTGAACAAGTTAACAAAATTTGCGCATTGTAATCATTGATTTATTTTATATATTTAACTGTAATATATTTTCATATATTACGACATATAAATATAAAAATACATTAATTTAAATAGTTATTTCGGTAATATCAGTCACCTTCCTATGCATTTCAGTTTTATTATTTTTAAAGCATTAAAAATGTTTTTTGGTAATATTTTTTGAGAGGAGAGGTCAATCGTCGACCGTCTTTCAAAAAGGCGTATCTCGAATTTGCTAATTTTGGAGACGATTTTTTAAGAATTTGCTTGGAAAATTTCCGCGTTTAAAAATAATAAAAAAATAACCTTTCGGTATTTTGCTAGGTTTTGAAAATTATTTTAAGACAGTATGATGCCCATTTATTCCATAAATATAACTTAATTTTTATTAAAATATTCATAACTCAATTTCAGAAAAAAAAGAGCTACGCTTTTTTGAAAGTTGGTCGGAAAATAAATGTTTTTTACTCTAGAATATTTTACAGTCCCAGGAATAACACCTGAAGCGCAAGACTGATTATCTTACCATTAGGTAACAAAAATGATCTAGGTAGGCTACGGTTTATGTACCAATGCAGTGCTCTATGCATCATTAGAATGGGAAGAGGGAATAATTAATTCATGAAAAAAGAATTGAAGCACAAAGCACATACCTTGTTTGTATTTAACATATTTTTAAAGCACGTACCTCAATTACAATTTCTGTTTCAAACCATTTCGCATAGATGAAAATCAATTTAAAGGATTCGCTATTTGCGCTGTAACTTGTACGTAGGTACCAATTAGCTAAATTTATCAAGGTTAATATAAAATTAAATAAATACAATGAAAGCACACACCCCTTTGCCGAAACTGTTCATAAAGACTTGTATCTTTCTTCAATTTCGCATATTCACTATCAATTTTTTTGAACTAATTAAGCGAAAATTCAATATTTCTTTATAATGAAACAGTGAAAACAACAAAACAAGGAAACTTTAAAATCCTTTATTGTACCCCTCACTGCAGTATTGTCAATTTGTGATCAATCAAGTACACATGGTCAGTACAACCACCTTTTTTATAATTTTAATAAGGAATAAGGTGTAAGATCCAAATTGAGACCGCGGCCGCATGCTTCTCTTGCTTCGGAAAGAAAGAAGAACGTAGTTATACAAACAAAACAAACGACTTAAAACCCAAATACATTTAGGAACCTTTCGAAAAATTTACCTTATACAACATGCACTGAAGCAACAGAAGAAAAAAAATACGTATACCAAAGCTCGTAAGTACATCAAATTATCAAGAATTGCTGGCAAAGTCCTAACACAAATCTTTACATGATCCCTATCGAACTCTGGTGGAGTTATTTCTCGTTATAACACTGATCCCTCGCAAAATATATTGTCATAATACCAATAGAAGGAACAATCTTGTTAGAATTCCCTAATCGTCCTTACAACCTCTCAAATCTTGGAGCCGACGAAACGCGTCAGAGAGTATGATCAGCGTGCGGTTCTCTTGAGTTAGTCTACTATTTAGATTTGTAATTTACCACTTACCCTCTATGAGACAAGAACAACACAGACGGGTGAATTTTTTTTTATTTTAAAATACAAAAATGTACAAAAACACAATTGTATTCCAATGAGTTAGCAAACTCATTCTGGGATTGATACAATTAAAGATTATCAGATAAAAATAAAAATACATTTAGTTGAACATAATTAAAACAAAAATGGACATATCTCGGAGACCTTTTTAAAAACAAATTATAATATATTATTTAACATTAAAATACATGGGTCAAGGGTTATCGAGAAATAATTTGAGGAAATGATTTTTTAGTGTTATTTGATTTCCATTCGTAGACTGGTAAGAAATTGATTTAAAGTGAATAGGCAGGAGGTTATATTGAGTAGAGGCAATGTAGAGGAGTGACCTCAATCCGAATTTAGAGGAGTGTACAGGGGGTAAATGTAGACAGTTATGAGATCGTGTGCGATGGTTATGTATATCACTGTTAAAAGTAAGCGCTAAATTTGAGTTTAATTTATGTTTCAATATTTGTAAAAAAGTGTTGGTTGTTTCATATGAAGGTAAAATACTAAAAGGAATTATATTTGTATTTATATAACAGTAAATAGCAATATTTTATTACATTTACGTTTAATTTTGTTAGGTATCTAATCGGTTTGTGTACGCCAAATGGTCACTGCGATACAAACAGCCTAAGTAATTTGTTTAAAGACACCGATATGTCAACATTACAATTATTCATACTCTGTCAATATAAATTATCTATTACCTCGAAGTAATATATAGTTATTAACAGTCACCCTGTGTATTACAAATTATTACAAGTTTGTCCCCATTGAATATACAAGCGAGTCATTAATCATTGGCTTGTTAATGAGTAGTAAAGATAAAATCATTATTGCCCTGAGTTTTCAAACGAAACATTAATTAAGATTAATTGATACACAATCTAGGATCTAGAATTGTTACAACTTACCAATCGTTTGATGTATGTTTGTATTACCTGTTGTCCTAAAATTAATGCTAGCAATTTTTATCGCGAATCAACGAGAGTATCATTTTATTTTTTAATTCTAAAAAAACTGCGCTTAAAATCCTTCTGGAGATAGTGCCGTAACGTCGTGATACATTATGATTTTTTTCAAATATTCGGATTCTAAAAACATTGTATAATTCCTTGGTAAGAAGTTGCTTGGAATTTAGTTCCATCATTTGGTTGCCAAATGAAACCACATATTCCTTAATGGTACAGAGTGTGCAGAAAAAATTACTGTGTTATCGGTACCTCGGGGAATATGCATATCACTCGTGGCTTTTCCCGACTGACTTCTTACTAGAAATGCTGGGCTACCGATCATTGTTGGGGAGAAGGGATATTTATTTGGATGTTCACTTTTAACAACTGATTGTTGGTTGAATACATAATTCAGATATTCTGAATGAATTCGGTTTATTTGTCCCTGATAATTATCTTCGACAAAGGTAACACAGGTTAATCTACCTACCACGATGCGGAAAAAACTGTCGGTTATGTCGGTATTAAAGCAGTCGTGTTATTTAATCGGATCGCCCTGGATGTCGATATATTTTATGACATCAGGATTTCTCAGGAAGGCAATTTCCAAATTGTAGAGTGTTTATTTCACATGTTTTTTTCTATTTAATCAATCTGGAAAGTATATTTTGTAATGTATTGAGAATGAATTGCATACTCTGTAATATTTTTAATGCAAATAAAAAATGAATAAAGGAAAGTTCAAAATATGATATGTTTTTAAATACAAGAATTTAAAAACATACATTCAACGAATTTACGAGTACATGCTGTAAAGTCATCTATTTTCAATCATTGATAGCCTTAATTATTATAATTCATTATTTCGGTCAATAAGAGACATATTATATTAAGTCTATTTAGACTCACGCGATGTCATAGCCACTCAAAGTTTAAACAGAATCCAATAACCAAATGAAATTATTTGGTGATAATTTTAAATTGTATTACGCATTATAAACTTCAATTTTTTTAAAAGATTCTTGAAAATGTTCTTATTTAAAAGTTGTGAAATCGATGTGCGTACGCAATTAATGAAATAATAAATTAAAGTTTTGAGTTTACGTCTAAAATAATATGTAAAATGGTAAACATACTTGGGGGTATTGTGCATTAAGTACTTAGTTAACGTAGGTTAATAGGGAATTTCACTATTTGTGTCAAGTATTTAAATTAACAGAGCTTCGTGTGGAATTCAAATCTGAGTAATGCAAGTTCACGTTGACATTGATTCTAATGGAAACGGAATAAAGTATCGTGAAGATAAGCCCTATTTTCCATTTCCACTTTACGGCCCCGCATAACCCGATAAGACACAATTCCTCGATAGGAGGAGAAGAGGAGCTGTATGAATGAAACAACAAAACTCGTACCTCTGGATCGTGGACAAACAAATTGCGGAGCCGAGATTCAGATCCCGTCGGCGGCATTCTTTCTGCATTCTCCAGTCTCCGGTCCGTGGGAACCACTTCGTGGACCAACTCCGTCCGCGGACCTAGAACTGCGCCCCTGCTCACAAAAACCTCCGCTTTATGCTTATTATAAATATCAGCGTGATTATTTCAATAAAAAATGTCGTAGTATAAATACTGAGCAATTATTTTTATGTCCCCGCGAGACAATTATTACGGTCGTTGCGAAAGATATAATTTAAGTTAAAAAAAAAGGTTTTAATTCCAGTCTAAGTAGAACAAAAAAGTCCCCTTCACTGCGGAATCTTACATTCGTATTTACGTTAACTGCATATTCACGCAGTTATTTATTAAATTATGTAGAAATGTACGCTCAAATTATGTGAGCTGTGATTAATATATTTTTTTTAATTAAGAATTATTTTGTACAATTCGTAGAACCTATTGACAGGAAGTGATATTCTCGTATCTGTAAACGGTATAAAGGGGTTTAGTTTGTGGTAATAACACCTTTTGTGTCTTTTCAATGTAGGTTACTTTTCATGCATTCTTTCCTTATCTATCGATAACAATAAACCTTACGTTATCGTTTCACTTTGTCATTATTGACACAATAAATTCCCAAATCCTCAGCGACTGAAACTCCTTTATTTGTCCTCCGATTATCTTACGCCATTGCTGGAATTACGAGGCTAGTTACGGTACGATGCAACAATTCTACCAATGGCTATTGCGTGTCACACCTTAACTATTACATCATCAAATTAATTACTATCCTGACATACTTAAAGCTATTTAAAAAACAGAAAAATGAAAATTTAAAATCAATTAAAACCCGATACCTTTTTTGACAACTTCACTTTAATATTGTTAGGATAATTTTATTTCACGAAAAATCCCATAAAAACAAATATTTTTTTACGTTTTATTTCATAACCCTCCGTTACTAGTAACGTTAAAAAAACACTTATTATATGAATAAAAAGATGATGCGACAAATACATAATTTATATTTTGATAAATGAAGTAACTTTATATAGGGTCCTTTTCCAAAGTTGTCTTTTTCCAAAACATGAAAAATCGAGTTATATATCTCATCATAAAGATTTGTGGATGCAGGACATAATAAATCAATTTTCGCCAAAACGCACATTCTTCGGGTGGTTTTGTAGTTCAAAATTCAGTTATTTTTAAAACGACCTGTTTTTAATATCGATAAAAAAACTAATTTCCAGGAATATGTATAATCAGAAACAAAAAAATATTTTTTTTATTGATTTGTGTATTTGGTAAACCAGCCTAATATATTCAGGAATGAAAAAAGTCATCATACAATCTTAACTGTATCTGAGACAGTCGATTATAAAAAAGATTGATTCCTGAAAAATTTTAAACTTGAAAAGAGTCAGCTTTAGAAAAGAAACCTATCATTGCAAACCTTGTTTTTAATATGGTTATACAAATGTATAATTTGCTGATTTACTTGAAACAATGTCACTTAAAGATCAGTGCTATTTTTATATAGATACTCGTATGGTTGGTTACCTGAATTTAAAGTTGTACATATTTATACAAAAGTAAACAATTGAAATAATGTTTCGTTTTTTTTATATTTTCAATTCACAATTTGTCGCCCGCCTAGTCAATAGCCTGTTCTAAGGCTAGCAGAAGGACTATTCTTTTATGCCTTTAGATACGCATATAATATTAGAACTATCATAAATATGTTCATTCTGATGTATGGTTTTCTGTGGCAACTTATAAAACTGTAGGAGGAAAGACTTTGAGATTCATCTAACTCAATACTTAATTTATACAATAAAATGTCAAGCAATTTATTGCAAATAGGGCACATTTCTGGTTAAACAATTACATGTATTGAAAAAAACTTTAAATTTATCATAAATCTGCACAAAAGAACCTGCATGACTTTTACCAAAAAATATTAAACACATTATTTCCTGGTGTTGCAAAAATATTTTAAACGTTCATAAAATCAAATCAAATTAGTGAAAATATTAGTCAAAATAAGTGCTAAAATTCATTTTTTTGTTTTTGGTTCTGTTATACCCTATGTATGTGAAGTTCAATAATAACACTTATTGTAGTTGACTGTGGTTTATTCTAAATGCTTATTATATCGTGGTAAGAGAGCAACTGTTTGCTAGGAGAGACAAATCTAGAATGACCTGCCAAGCTGTGTGGGTATACAAACGACTGTAGATATATTGTTGTCACCAACAATATACCAACATTCCTTACAGGTTCATACATTTTTAGGAAACAAAATCAAATTAAGCATTTTACCTCTTTTTGGTAGCATTTTCTTTTTGTTTTTAGAAAAAAAAAATACCATACAAGTAAGTGTCCCGTATGTTTAATATAACACAAGTATGTACAATAACGACTTGGTACAATTAAGTAAATGACTCGACCATTTAGTCTGATAAGTAAAACTCCCTAATGAGATACATGGCAAGTTCACATTTATCAGAGAACCCTCAACACACACAAAATTAGTTGCGACAAATTGACACTGATTCCATTTTGACTGAGTTTGTTTATTACGCGTAAACAGGTTTGCAGTCCCCACTAAAGGGTTATAATCCTAATAACACGTTAAATAATAATTAAAGACGTCATTCAAGTAAGGGCGGGTACTTTTATTGAACAAGATGTACAGAAAAGGCTACAATTATTTGAGTAGTTTTAATAAAAATACTAACCTAATCCTAACATTTTTAAAATGCTAATTAATTGGCGTACCTAGCTAAATACGTAATTAGATTTGAGATCTTATGAAATACCTACAATATTTTCAATATAATATAACAGCAATGCACCTACAAGTATTTGTGATTTTTTGTTCACTTAAAAATTATTATGATATGGTATGTTAAGGAGTTTTAATTCTGTTGTTATCGAATTACGGATTGATTTTCTTAAAACATTAAAAGAACTGGTGTACAGGTGAATTGACTGAATGAAATAATTGGCTGAAATTTTTGTCAATGTTTTAGTCATAATGAATACAACACTGTGTATTTTATTATATCCTGTTTTGTTTAAAAATTGCCTTTTTTTATTTTTTATTTACATACAATATTACATTTTTATTATTTTTTAAAACATAAAAAATTATAGGACTCACCAAGACAATTTTGGCTTGTCGGTAAAGATCCTTTACATTAAATCATATGATCACACTACATAGTTATATAATTACTACTTACTTAAATATAAGGAGCGAAAAAAAGTACATATAATTTATGTTTTCAAAATATATTTAGAAAAATGTATAAAAAGGCAAAAAATAAGTAAATGATATCGCAATTATAAGATAAAAAATAAATACAAAACCGGAGTACCAAAATTTAAAACAGAAGTGTGAACACATTTAATAGGCACGAAGTATTTGATTAAAAACATTATTTCTTAACATATCCATATATATATCCATATCACATCCTTATCCAAATATATATACACCCGTACACGCACACTCACGCATACATATCCATACATACATATATACACATACATACATACATACATACATACATACATACATATGAACATACATATACACACATAAATATCCATGAGAATATTACATAATTATAAATTCTGTTTTATATATATCTATCTTTACAAATATTCAATTTTATTAATAAATAAACTCGAATAGATCGAATAGCCAGTCTATTATTTTGCCCTTGTCACTTTTGGTAGTTTTAAGCCTCAATCTATCAATATCTTAACTTTCTAATAAGACAAATAATGCCTTCAAATTATCGATGCAATTACTGTAAAAAATGTTTACAACAAGGGCACTGTGTGATTGATTCTCACACTTACGTAGATATATAACATAACGTCTGTTATCATTGTGGAGGTGTCATGAGAAACAAGTAATTAATGGTTTACTATTAAATTAAAGACTCGCACTCTAGTAAATGTGATAGTGCTCTGTTTCTCAATGGACCAATTCAATCAACACAAATAATTATAATAAAAAACCAATAGCCCCCGAGAAGCGCTTAATAAATGAGTTTTAAATGGAAACTAGTTTGATAAAGAAATTGATCAATAATTTGACGTTTAAGCGGTGAGTTTGTCCAACATCGAAAATGTTTTATACGAAAATACAAAAAATATCATCAAAATAAAATAAACGCTTTAATGATATTACATTTCTTGATAAATATTTCCAGACATTGATAAATTTTTTGAGAATACATATAGAAAAGGGCATTTATTTACAGGGCTTACAGTATATAACCTATCATTGCCTGGCGTATCATTCATAATTCTGCCGATGTTTAAATATCCATATCTCTTAAATTCTTTTATACATTGTATGTTTCGCTAAAATCAATAGACCGAAGAATTAAACATTTTTTTAAGTTCAAAAAACTGATTTTTTTGTGGGAGAAAATATTTTGAATCGTTTCACCTCTTAAAAAACACCTGAAAATACTCCTGAATTGTGAGAGAAATATAAATCGGACTTTCAAATTAATTTTTATTGTGGATAACTTATAAAGCGCAAATTTTGTAATACAATACCTCGAGGGCGCTTCACAAAGTGATTATATAAATATGAAAGTAATTTTAACTTAAAATTTGTATTTTGAGCAGGTTAAACAATTTATTTTGCTATCACAAGCTACAGATTTATTAAAATGATTCAGGCACGTGTCGGGATGGAGAATACCTTAAATAAAGGAATATGGAAGTCTAGGCATTTACAGGGCTTATGACCTGTCATCTCCATCCCTGTTGTAATTTGTTAATCTTAATGACTCCCGAGGGGGTGAAATCCAGTCTTTTGTCTACAAACATTTGGACAAACTCAAATATTGTAATGGTATCTACGCAGGTCTACCAATGAATAAAATGACTCGCCTGCAGGCTGTACTAAATGCCGCAGCGAGACTTATTTTTGGAATCTCTAAATTCAGTCATATCACTCCATTACTTCGGGAATTGCACTAAAACTGTGAGAGTAAAGTAATGTTTCGGAAGAAACTTGAAACCCACTTGTTCTCTAAATCATTTGAATAAATTCTTAGCATGTGGTGGAAAAGCAATATGAAAAAGTACATTATTTTTCTTAAATTAAAAAGTTAAAATTAAATTTATTTCTTTATATAATCACTTTGTAAAGCGCCCTTGAGGTATTATATTACGAAAATGGCGCTATATAAGTTATCCATTATAATTATTATTATTATTATTACAAAAAAATCTTATGGATTAAGTGTTGATCAAGGACTTTTAACCGATGTGAAAAACCTATGTGTTTGAGCACCTGGAGTTATTGCTGTTTATTTTCATTATATTTGTATTTTTATAATTCCCGCCCTAATTTTGTGTGAAATGTTTAAAAATTTTATTTTTTAAATAAGTCTAGATTCAATACTGCATTTTTCTTGTAGGAATTTTATATTTTCCACTGTTTATTTATTTATTATATATACGGCCTAAGCCTAAGCCAATTACAATCGTTACATAAAGAAACATAAATGCAAGAAACTGAACAAAAAGAACATAAAACTATTTAGCAAAGACAAACAAGGGCAAAACAGTAATTGTATACAATATATTCAAAAAAACGAAAGACCTTAAACTTTGAGCCAAACCATGCCAATCCAACTTCATCCCACACTGTTTAGTCGCGAAGAGATCTACGAAAAGCCGGAAGATCTATCCCTAAAAATTCCACGTCGTGTGATGAATTGACTAATCTACACATTCTGGATATTGGGGCATAAAAACCAAAGTTGCTCTTAGAAGATTTTATAAATAGCAGATTTTGACACGGTTGGGAACATGAAAAGAAATTGATTGCAACAGAGATGGGACATCACTTAAAGCATTAAGTATTATTATTGCACATTTTTAATTATACATTAAAAAAATCTTGCAATCACAATTTGTATTTAACTTTTCTTTTTATTTTAATTAGATCAATTTCTCAGGACCATTTATTGAAAATAAAAATAATATCTATTTTTGCAAAAAAACTTTAGTCTGAGATACGAGTATTTTGGTGTAAAGTGTGTTTTAATTTCTTTTTAACAAGCTTTAAGAAAAGATTAATTTTTAAATGCTTTATAAAGACGGATTAAGGCTTACA